>NW_023994889.1:92500-200374 GCF_015586225.1 Lucilia sericata | reverse complement strand
GCCATAGCAAGTTGGCAAAGAAGATGGGAAAACTCTCCTAAAGGCCGTTGGACCTTCAGACTAATACCTAATATTAATACGTGGATACATCGGCCACATGGTGAAGTGAATTACAACCTAACTCAATTCCTTACGGGACATGGCGGATACAGAAGTTACCTGCATCGCTTCGGTCACGATAGCACTCCCAGATGCCCAGAATGCGCCGAAGAGGATGAAACGGCGGAACACGTCACATTCGTATGTCCAAGATTTTTAAGTAACCGAAACACACTAGAATCTAATCTAGGTGAAAGTATAACGGTAACCAACATAACCAGCATAATGCTGAAATCCCAAGAGAAATGGGACGCAGTTAATAGGTTTATGAACGATATAAACAAAACATTACGCGAAGCGGAAATTGTCCGTAAAATGGCCCTCAGCAGTGCATCACAAAATGTGATAGAGTAAGAAACGAAGAGTTCCCTATTATGGGCAAACCCCCCCGCGAAGTAATACCAATTGGCAGTCCCGCGGGGAGTGGGGAAGTAAGGGGGTGTGGTTTAGTACGTAGACGCCTAGGCGAGTCGTGCATGTTTTCCAACACGGGTTGGATACATCTTTTGAAGATTCCACACCTCCGGCGCAACAAAAAAAAAAAAAAAAAAAAAAACTAGACTATAGACTAGACTATACACTAGACGATAGACTAGACGATAGACTAGACTATAGACCAGGCGATAGATTAGACTATAGACTAGACTATAGACTAGACTATAGACTAGACTATAGACTAGACTATAGACTAGACTATAGACTAGACTATAGACTAGACGATAGACTAGACTATAGACTAGAATATAGACTAGACGATAGACTAGACTATAGACTAGACTATAGACTAGACTAGACTATAGACTAGACTATAGACTAGACTATAGACTAGACTATAGACTAGACTATAGACTAGACTATAGACTAGACTATAGACTAGACTATAGACTAGACTATAGACTAGACTATAGACTAGACTATAGACTAGACTATAGACTAGACTATAGACTAGACTATAGACTAGACTATAGACTAGACTATAGACTAGACTATAGACTAGACTATAGACTAGACTATAGACTAGACTATAGACTAGACTATAGACTAGACTATAGACTAGACTATAGACTAGACTATAGACTAGACTATAGACTAGACTATAGACTAGACTATAGACTAGACTATAGACTAGACTATAGACTAGACTATAGACTAGACTATAGACTAGACTATAGACTAGACTATAGACTAGACTATAGACGACTATAGACTAGACTATAGACTAGACTATAGACTAGACTATAGACTAGACTATAGACTAGACTATAGACTAGACTATAGACTAGACTATAGACTAGACTATAGACTAGACTATAGACTAGACTATAGACTAGACTATAGACTAGACTATAGACTAGACTATAGACTAGACTATAGACTAGACTATAGACTAGACTATAGACTAGACTATAGACTAGACTATAGACTAGACTATAGACTAGACTATAGACTAGACGATAGACTAGACTATAGACTAGACTATAGACTAGACTATAGACTAGACTATAGACTAGACTATAGACTAGACTATAGACTAGACTATAGACTAGACTATAACTAGACTATAGACTAGACGATAGACTAGACGATAGACTAGACTATAGACTAGACTATAGACTAGACTATAGAGACTATAGACTAGACTATAGACTAGACTATAGACTAGACTATAGACTAGACTATAGACTAGACTATAGACTAGACTATAGACTAGACGATAGACTAGATTATAGACTAGACTATAGACTAGACGATAGACTAGACTATAGACTAGACTATAGACTAGACTATAGACTAGACGATAGACTAGACTATAGACTAGACTATAGACTAGACTATAGACTAGACTATAGACTAGACTATAGACTAGACTATAGACTAGACTATAGACTAGACTATAGACTAGACTATAGACTAGACTATAGACTAGACTATAGACTAGACTATAGACTAGACTATAGACTAGACTATAGACTAGACTATAGACTAGACTATAGACTAGACTATAGACTAGACTATAGACTAGACTATAGACTAGACTATAGACTAGACTATAGACTAGACTATAGACTAGACTATAGACTAGACTATAGACTAGACTATAGACTAGACTATAGACTAGACTATAGACTAGACTATAGACTAGACTATAGACTAGACTATAGACTAGACTATAGACTAGACTATAGACTAGACTATAGACTAGACTATAGACTAGACTATAGACTAGACTATAGACTAGACTATAGACTAGACTATAGACTAGACTATAGACTAGACTATAGACTAGACTATAGACTAGACTATAGACTAGACTATAGACTAGACTATAGACTAGACTATAGACTAGACGATAGACTAGATTATAGACTAGACTATAGACTAGACGATAGACTAGACTATAGACTAGACTATAGACTAGACTATAGACTAGACTATAGACTAGACTATAGACTAGACTATAGACTAGACTATAGACTAGACTATAGACTAGACTATAGACTAGACTATAGACTAGACTATAGACTAGACTATAGACTAGACTATAGACTAGACTATAGACTAGACTATAGACTAGACTATAGACTAGACTATAGACTAGACTATAGACTAGACTATAGACTAGACTATAGACTAGACTATAGACTAGACTATAGACTAGACTAGACTAGACTATAGACTAGACTATAGACTAGACTATAGACTAGACTATAGACTAGACTATAGACTAGACTATAGACTAGACTATAGACTAGACTATAGACTAGACTATAGACTAGACTATAGACTAGACTATAGACTAGACTATAGACTAGACTATAGACTAGACTATAGACTAGACTATAGACTAGACTATAGACTAGACTATAGACTAGACTAGACTATAGACTAGACTATAGACTAGACTATAGACTAGACGATAGACTAGACGATAGACTAGACTATAGACTAGACGATAGACTAGACTATAGACTAGACTATAGACTAGACTATAGACTAGACTATAGACTAGACTATAGACTAGACTATAGACTAGACTATAGACTAGACTATAGACTAGACTATAGACTAGACTATAGACTAGACTATAGACTAGACTATAGACTAGACTATAGACTAGACTAGACTATAGACTAGACTATAGACTAGACTATAGACTAGACGATAGACTAGACTATAGACTAGACTATAGACTAGACTATAGACTGGACTATAGACTAGACTATAGACTAGACTATAGACTAGACTATAGACTAGACTATAGACTAGATTATAGACTAGACTATACACTAGACGATAGACTAGACTATAGACTAGACTATACACTAGACGATAGACTAGACTATAGACTAGACTATACACTAGACGATAGACTAGACGATAGACTAGACTATAGACCAGGCGATAGATTAGACTATAGACTAGACTATAGACTAGACTATAGACTAGACTATAGACTAGACTATAGACTAGACTATAGACTAGACTATAGACTAGACTATAGACTAGACGATAGACTAGACTATAGACTAGAATATAGACTAGACGATAGACTAGACTATAGACTAGACTATAGACTAGACTAGACTATAGACTAGACTATAGACTAGACTATAGACTAGACTATAGACTAGACTATAGACTAGACTATAGACTAGACTATAGACTAGACTATAGACTAGACTAGACTAGACTATAGACTAGACTATAGACTAGACTATAGACTAGACCATAGACTAGACTATAGACTAGACTATAGACTAGACTATAGACTAGACTATAGACTAGACTATAGACTAGACTATAGACTAGACTATAGACTAGACTATAGACTAGACTATAGACTAGACTATAGACTAGACTATAGACTAGACTATAGACTAGACTATAGACTAGACTATAGACTAGACTATAGAATAGACTATAGACTAGACTATAGACTAGACTATAGAATAGACTATAGACTAGACTATAGAATAGACTATAGACTAGACTATAGACTAGACTATAGACTAGACTATAGACTAGACTATAGACTAGACTATAGACTAGACTATAGACTAGACTATAGACTAGACTATAGACTAGACTATAGACTAGACTATAGACTAGACTATAGACTAGACTATAGACTAGACTATAGACTAGACTATAGACTAGACTATAGACCAGACTATAGACTAGACTATAGACTAGACTATAGACTAGATTATAGACTAGACTATAGACTAGACTATAGACTAGACTATAGACTAGACTATAGACTAGACTATAGACTAGACTATAGACTAGACTATAGACTAGACTATAGACTAGACTATAGAATAGACTATAGACTAGACTATAGACTAGACTATAGAATAGACTATAGACTAGACTATAGAATAGACTATAGACTAGACTATAGACTAGACTATAGACTAGACTATAGAATAGACTATAGACTAGACTATAGAATAGACTATAGACTAGACTATAGAATAGACTATAGACTAGACTATAGAATAGACTATAGACTAGACTATAGAATAGACTATAGACTAGACTATAGAATAGACTATAGACTAGACTATAGAATAGACTATAGACTAGACTATAGAATAGACTATAGACTAGACTATAGAATAGACTATAGACTAGACTATAGAATAGACTATAGACTAGACTATAGAATAGACTATAGAATAGACTATAGAATAGACTATAGAATAGACTATAGAATAGACTATAGAATAAACTATAGACTAGACTATAGACTAGACTATAGACTAGACTATAGACTAGACTATAGACTAGACTATAGACTAGACTATAGACTAGACTATAGACTAGACTATAGACTAGACTATAGACTAGACTATAGACTAGACTATAGACTAGACTATAGACTAGACTATAGACTAGACTATAGACTAGACTATAGACTAGACTAGACATTACACTAAGCAATGGTCTTTGGTATGGTCTAGACTATAATCAAGACCCCATAATTTACACTTTATATTGCTGCACCCTTTTAATCAATCTTGCTACGCACTAATTTCAAGTGTATAAACAATTTGTTTTTTTTTCTATAAAACAACTTTAGTTTATTTTTTCTAAATTTTACCTAAAAATAAATTCTATTCATCATACCACCACCTTGGATGGTATGGTATTCATACATTTAAACATATCATTAGATCATTTTGTTTATAGAAATTTTAAAAATATAACTAAAACTCCATGTAATGAGTATAATTTATAAATTAACACTATAATTTAAAACAATATTTGTAAGTACTTTAAAGTGTGTTTTGAAAAAAGTACTTGGTACTTTAGAAATTAGATACATATTTCATTAAGTAGTCGCGGCAACTGCTTGAAAAAAGTAAACAAATATAAATTTTAAAATAAATTATTAGGTTTTTCTAAAAAATTTAATTGTTTTTGATGTGGTGTCCGCGGTGTTTAGTTTGCATCATAAATCTTCTTTATTTTAGAAATTTATTTCTAGGTTATTGGTTTTGATTGACAATTTGATATGTCATCCCATTTCCGTTTGTTCTAATTAAAATATTTAAATAGTTTTTAGGAAAGAAATTTTATTTGAAAGTACCCTATAATAGTCAATTATTGATGATAGCATAAGATTTGTACAAGTACACAAAATGTCATTGGGTCTATGTCAACACTTTTGAGAGCCTAACTTCAAAAAACTGCATTTGTGTCAAGATAGAGAGAGTGAATAATTAGCTTTAAACTCTTTTTTTCAACTAAAATTTTCACTTTCAATTTATTTTCAAATTGAAGTAGTTCTCTTTTCAATCGCTGTCATTCTTGTACATACATACATACATATGTATGTATTCCTCAACATGTTTGAAATATGTGCAATGTGTAAATAAAAAGTGTTTCATTCTTAAATCATTCATGATGCTCTTGCAGAATGAAATGTTTGTTCCCCTTTTTTTTTTCTTTTATTCAATTTTTCAATTTTTGTTTTTGCTGTAAACTATTCTTACTTTGGCATTCAACATGAATGCCTTACTAATTGGCATTGGTAATTGAATTGTAATGCGTTTAAAATTAAATCGTCTTAATTGTAGTTGTTGTTTTATTCTTTTTTCTTCTGCTGGTTGCTGATTTTTCAGAGAATGCATGTCTGCAGATGCAAAATTCATTATTCAGTTATGGCCAGATTGTAGCCTAAGAGTATATTTTATATTTTTAAACTCTTCAATTAGCCAGGCAAAATATTTTACATGACTTCTTTTATTTTTGTAAACATCAATGGGTTGATTTATGCGAACATTAAATATTGTACGATAAAGAATTTGTTTGCTAGTGAGTACGAATAAAAAAAGAGAAGAAAATGTATTGACTCTAATGACGAATACAGACTGATGGTCTGAAGGTCTTTCATGAATGATAATGGCAATTTACTTAATATTAGAAAGTATTGGATTTAGGCATGGGTAATGTTTAAAATAGATAAATGTTTAGACTATACTACGGTCAAGACTATAATATAATCTGGCCTTTAGACTGGACTATATATAGACTGGACTATTGTCAGGACTATAGGCTAGACTATTCACTGTACTATAGACTGGACTATAGACAGGACTATAGACTGGACTATAGACAGGACTATAGACTAGACTATAGTCAGGACTATAGACTAGACTATATTCAGGACTATAGACTAGACTATAGTCAGGACTATAGACTAGACTATAGTCAGGACTAGACTATAGTCAGGACTATAGACTAGACTATAGTCAGGACTATAGACTAGACTATAGTCAGGAATATAGACTAGACTATAGTCAGGACTATAGACTAGACTATAGTCAGGACTATAGACTAGACTATAGTCAGGACTATAGACTAGACTATAGTCAGGACTATAGACAAGACTATAGTCAGGACTATAGACTAGACTATAGTCAGGACTATAGACTAGACTATAGTCAGGACTATAGACTAGACTATAGACTAGACTATAGACTAGACTATAGACTAGACTATAGACTAGACTATAGACTAGACTATAGACTAGACTATAGTCAGGACTATAGACTAGACTATAGTCAGGACTATAGACTAGACTATAGTCAGGACTATAGACTAGACTATAGTCAGGACTATAGACTAGACTATAGTCAGGACTATAGACTCGACTATAGTCAGGACTATAGTCTAGTCTATAGTCAGAACTATAGACTAAACTATAGTGAGGACTATAGTCTAGTCTATAGTCAGGACTATAGACTAAACTATAGTGAGGACTATAGACTAGACTATAGTTAGGACTATAGTCAGGAATACAGACTAGACTATAGTTAAGACTATAGACTAGACTATAGTTAGGACTATAGACTAGACTATAGCCAGGACTATAGACTAGACTATAGTCAGGACTGTAGACTAGACTATAGTCAGGACTGTAGACTAGACTATAGTCAGGACTATAAACTATACTGTAGTCAGGACTATAGACTAGACTATAGTCAGGACTATAGACTAGACTATAGTCAGCACTATAGACTAGACTATAGTCAGGACTATAGACTATAATCAGGACTATAGACTAGACTATAGTCAGGACTATAGACTAGACTATAGTCAGGACTATAGACTAGACTATAGTCAGGACTTTAGACTAGACTATAGTCAGGACTATAGACTAGACTATAGTCAGGACTATAGACTAGACTATAGTCAGGACTATAGACTAGACTATAGTCAGGACTATAGACTAGACTATAGTCAGGACTATAGACTAGACTATAGTCAGGACTATAGACTAGACTATAGTCAGAACTATAGACTAGACTATAGTCAGGACTATAGACTAGACTATAGTCAGGACTATAGACTAGACTATAGTCAGGACTATAGACTAGACTATAGTCAGGACTATAGACTAGACTATAGTAAGGACTATAGAGTAGACTATAGTAAGGACTATAGACTATGCTATAGTCAGTACTACATACTAGACTACAGTCAGGACTATAGACTAGACTATAGTCAGGACTATAGACTATGCTATAGTCAGTACTACATACCAGACTATAGTCAGAACTATTGAATAGACCGTAGTCAGGACTATTAGTGTTTTTCAAGTCAGGTAAAAATATTGCTGCATTAAAAGTTCGATTGTGATTAACTAACCCCTTCATGTTTTAGTTTTAAGACAACTATATCAAAATTCCGAAAATAACTATAATTTGTATGTTTTCTTTCTTCCGATCTTCTTACAGAATGCGAAAAATGCAAAATAAGCACAAAAAGACTAAACCTCAACAAGTTCTGCAAAAGAGATTACGGTAAGGAAATAATCAAATTCTTAAAAAATCTTCTCCTAAAAGTAATTTTAACTTTGTAATTCTTATTATTACCTTTCCTTCCCCCCAAAAATAGCAATAATGGCCAAAGTGATTGGACGGGAACAGAGTACCGAGGTAACGAGCAGCGAACAATATACCAAAGAAAATCAAAATCAACAAATGAACGACGCCGACAGCGCGGAAACGGACGAACAAATGGCAACAGTGAAATTCGATATACAGATACAAGCAATATTCAAACGAACACCCCTAGAATACGCAACTACGAATACAATCCTAAGACGAGGTCCTATGACCTGGATCATACCAGTGAAGAATTTAGAGTGTAGATGTCCCAAAATTAAAATGAATAAGTAAGTTTAATCAGAATATGGATTTTACCAAAAAAAATGTTTGGAATTAATTTTAAAATTTACTAAAATTGTATATGTGTTGTCTTTCTCCCTTCCAGATCTTATTTAATTTTGGGTAAAGATTCTGAAGCTCCACCCGGTTATCTGGGTATTGGTCCTCGTTCTATTGTTATTGAGTGGAAAGATGAATGGTATCGGCGCATGAAACGTTTTCAGCGCAGAGCGCGTACATGCGAATAAATTAGGTTTTATTTTTAATTTTAATAATTTTAATTTTATTTTTCTCTTTAGTAACTACTTACTATATCATTTCATTATTAAGCAATTATAAGAATATTTAATATGTAAACTGTAAGCAGTAAAACTTTTTAAACAAAAAAAAATTATGAATAAGAAAATCTTAAAAATCACAAAAAAATTAACAAGTTTTAAATGTGTATAAACAAAAGAAAATTTAAGAAATTTTTTTAATTTTTTAGTTTTAACAATTAACAGATAAAAATAGATTTTATGCAAAAAAAAACTTAACTTTAAAAAAAAATTAACAAAGAAAAACTTAAAATTTGGAACATTAGTTAAGATGAAGATTTAACGCCCGGCAGATTTTTGTAACAGTGGACACAAGCCAACAAGTTTTAGGAAGATTCAAATTTTCAATAAGAATTTTAAAATGTTTAAATTAAAATTATTTTTTTTTCCATATTTTAGATAACGTGCCGTTAATGTTATTATTGTAGGTTTGTTTATAAGGCCCCACTGTGCTTGAGATAACTGCAGGGTTGTAAATTTGTATCTTATTAATAATATACAGAATTATAGCTTATTTTTGTTAAATATTTCAACATAGAAATTATAAAAAAATTAATATAAAATTGTTTTTTATCAAAATTTCAACCATTTTCCAAAAGTAATTTTAAAATGCAACACCTTGTTGAAAGCTTTACTACTCTAAATAGACATCTTGATGAAAGCTTTTTCGTTTCACAGTATCATCAACATTTTTAAAAATTCTGGAACTATGTATATTATAAGTCCTACTACGCTCAAAGAACTAAAAAGCTCTCAAAGCAAAAAGCTTAAAGCTTTTGAAAGTTCTCGCAGACTTAAGCTCAAATAACTTGAGTAATTTTATTTAGAATTTAATAAACTCAACATTCTCAATGATCATGTCTTGGCAAGTTTAGCAAAAAGCTTTACAAGTTAGTTTAAAAGCTCTCTTTGGACATTGTTGTCAGTTTGGTTTACAGCTCATAATTTTTATAAAAGCTTTATCTTTCAAAAATGTATAATAAGGATCACAGGTCTTGTAGGATATGTTTAAGAGATGTGACAACAGATTTTATTAATGGCATCCTTGAATACTTTACAAAAAGCTTTATTTTTTAACGATATACAGGGTAGCGGAAAGCTCTTTGACTACGCTGTTTTATCACTAGATATTGTTTATTGAGGAAAATGTGCTACGAAACCATTCTAAAGACTCTCAAAGAACTTCAAGGTGGCCAAAAGCTCTTAACCTAACTTGCAGAAGTTAGTTAATAGCGTGAACCCTCACTTGCTATTAACTTCGGGAGTTCCGGCTTCAAAATTTTTCATTAATATTCCTTACAGGGACGTTATCGAAATGGTCCACTCCATAACGTTAAATAGTTATCGTAAAAGCTCTATAAGAACTTTTAGTAATTCAACAGATTATTAATGCCGATATCAGTCTAAAATATATTAAAATTTTTCTTGGAATCTTTGCACTCATTCACTAATTCGTTGAGAATCACAATTTAGAATTATTTGACGGTTTAAAGGCATTTGCTGTGAATTTCGTAAGTCCGTTCAGGTTAGGATTTAAGTCTTCCATTAAACATTTTCGTTTGTCGAGTTAACTCAAATGTTAAAATACACCAAAAATTTAATTTTCCTTTAGCCCAATAGAACATCAGCAGAATGGACTAAGATGAAGATTAACCATCGGCAGAGAATAAACTCTATGATTACTTGTTCACGAACGTTTGAAAGCTAGAGTGTAAAAGATAACTCTTTATCCATTCATACTTTAAAGTAGGTATCAGGGGAGAGAGGGAGACCGTTTGTCGAGTTAACTCAAAAATTAATATACACCAAAGATTTAATTTTCCTTTAGTCCAATAGAACATTATCTGAGTGGTCTAAGACGAAGTTAACAAAATCTTAACATGATTTTCAATTTAACTGAAGATTAACCATCGGCAGAGAGTAAATTCTAAAGGATATTATTATTTCGCAAAAAAACTCTATCACGAATATTCCGCGAGCATTCCATGATCGTTTACCGAGTTAACTCAAATATTGAAATACACCAAAGATTTAATTTTCCTTTAGTCCAATAGAACATCAGCTGAATGGTCTAAGGTGAAGTTGATATAATCTTAACATGATTTTTAATTTAACTGAAGATTAACCATCGGCTGAGAGAAAACTCTACAGGATAATGTTAAGGGAATGCTTAGCGAGTAAGCATTCCATGACCGTTTGCCAGTTAAATCAAATGTTAAAATATATCAAAGAATTAATAGAGCATCAGCTGAATGGTCTAAGATGAAGTTGACATAGTCTTAACATGATTTTCAATTTAACTGAAGATTAACCATCGGCAGAGAGTAAACTCTATGATTACTTGTTCATGAACGTTTGAAAGCTAGAGTGTAAAAGATGGCTCTTTATCCAATCATACTTTAAAGTAGGTATCGGGAGAGAGAGAGTGACAAATGAGATATTTTTGACTGGTTTTTAGTAAGCTAACGCTAAAGCTAGATGAGAGATCATGAGTGAGCTCTTTGACCGATACTTTATAGGAAGGAATAGGAATTCAAAAAACCGATTGACCTGTGAGGGATATCATTGATCCAAATTAAAAACGATTTTGAAACCTTTTAAATTCTTTTTTAAAAAGCACAGTGCCAAATTTATATAAAAATATGTATTTAGTCTTCAAAAACTTAAAGAAATTTGCCATAATTCTGTTTATTATTAGTTTTTTTTTTATAAATTAAACAAAAATTAATTAAATTATATACTAACTGCATTTATTTATTAAATAATAATTTTATACATATATCATTTGTAAATTGACTTAATTAATTTTAATTTGTTTGTTTTATTTTGAAACCAGCACCATTTTGTAAATAAATATAATAATTATTAAATAGAAAACCATTTTGTAGCTTATTTTCGAAACACTTTTAATGATAAAAGAGACAAATTTCAGATTAGGGATACTTATGTCAATGATAAAAGGTCTCGTAAATTGTAAAGTCGGTGCAAACTCGCGACAAAAAAGAAAAAAATTCGTATTAGAGATACACAGAGGGAAAAAGAAATATACACGCACGGTACCAAATTGACACCAAACTTTTTATAATTTTTCAATACCATCCTACAACATTACATAGTGTTGTCGTACGTATGTATGTATATACTCGGAAAGGCCGGCTATACCAAAGTTAGAAACAAATCAGAGACGGAAAAAAGTTCTTATATCTGTAAACCTAATTAATATTCCAACTAAAAGTGTCAAAATCTTAATGTCAATGGACATTATGACACTTTTTGACAAGTTGCAATAATCATGAGTATTCAGCAATGGCAAACTTGATCTTGGTAATGAAAACCCTAATTATATCCTATACCTTTTTAATAAACCTTTATAAAACTTTAATAACTTTGTTGATTTAAATCAGAACTAAATAAAACTTCTTACAAATCTTCAATTAATTAACCCGATATTTCCAAAAGGAAAATGGTGCACGGTACTCAGGATTCGGCAAAGCCGAATAATATTATTTTATTTGAATTTCTTCTTTAGTAATACTATCGAATATTAATCAAAATAGTTTTTAGTTTTGTTCCA
Organism: Lucilia sericata; assembly: GCF_015586225.1. NCBI lineage: Eukaryota > Metazoa > Arthropoda > Insecta > Diptera > Calliphoridae > Lucilia > Lucilia sericata. Next base: position 187,703 of record NW_023994889.1, on the reverse strand, counting down.
CATCAAAAATAGTTGATGAATTCCTATATATAAAATAATAAACTCTCCACAAAACATAAATAACGAATAATAACGAATATTTTAAATATTTTTATTTAATTATAAAATTAAATAAAAATTTATTTAAAAGATTTGCAAAACGAAAATTAACATTTAAAAAAGCAATAATATTTTAATTAACAAAATCCTACTAAAGTAGCAATTAACAAAATATAAAAAAAAAACTGTGTTAAACATAACCTTAAATACTTAACCCCGCCCACAAAAACAAAATAACACGCCCACAACTACAACTTCAAATCAAATCCTTCAATAAACAAAATAAACCAAAATGCAATAATTTTTAATAATTAAATATTTTTTTGTTAATTATTTTAATAAAAGAAAAACAACACTTAAAATAGTATTAATTAATGTATAAAACATTTAATTTAATAATTTAAACAATAATATTATATTTTATATATTGAAAAAAAACCCACACAAAATATTTATATAAATAATCTTCTTAAGTCTGATAATTAATTCATCTTTTGTGTAATAAATTTATGGTAGTTTTAACAAAATATTTTTATTGATAACAACACACACATACACAGGAAAACATTATTTCATTATTTCTCTTATAAATTACTATATATGGAAAAAAAAATTAAATTTTGAAAAAAATATATATTTTAAACAAAAGTATAAGAATTAAGCCATTGCAAAAAAAATTAAATGAATGTCCCATTTATTGAATATTTTAAATATCGATTTAATTGAATGTCAATTGGTAAACTAACAACAACATGAAAATAAAAACAAAACCAACATTAATGCAATAATAAAAAATATATCTTATTAAAATAAAACTAAAAAATATATTAATAAAAAGAAACTAATATTGTACAGTTAAACAAAACTAAAAGTGTTTTAATTCAATTTAAACAAAAAAGAAGGACTAGTCGATCAAAACTGAAATTAGACTGAGGCAAAAAGGATTCAACCTGGTTCCAAAGAATAAATGAATTCTGATGCCGAAAGCTTAAACCAACCCTTACTACAGTAAGGGTTCTACACTGCAAAATCCCTCAGTAGAATTCACTTTCTAGCCATTTCAGCCTGAGATCTTGTATTCTAGAACATTGGCAAGTCCTTAACATTCTCTTATAACCTGTCCGGGTCCGGTGTTGTCCCGCCTAATAACAAAAGCCCCTATAGAACAATGCTCCTTTATTATTCCTGTCCCAATCGTAAGACTAAATCTATGTAGTCCAATAAGTTGCTTTCGCATGAAGTGTTCTTAACCTTATGGTTCTTAGATTGTCTGCAATCTATTCTACTTCTAATGTTGCAGAACCTATCGGACACAATTAAATGAGTTTATCCTCCCGTCAATATTCTACCAATTCATCAGCGACTTCATTACCTTGTAGCCAATACTTTCCACATTCAACTACTAAGCAATGTTCATCGACATAAACAGACCCCAGATCGAATTTTCATGTGAATGTCTGGCGAAGGTTAAATGGGACCTACTGAGCGAGTTGGTATTAGATGAACAATCAAAAAGGTGGAAGGTGTCATGTAGGCCTTCCGCAAGGCTCGGCATATATTAAGCATGGTACTGTATATGCTAGACCAATGGGTATTAAACATATTACTCTATACAGATCTAAGTTGTGCCAGAACTACTCTTGCTTGACGCTACAGATGGTGGGTGGACCATAAATACGATATTCATACAATAATCTACAATTCTGTTTACTGTAACTCTATAAATATCATTGAGTGCGGTAATTCCCAAATTCCTCTCAACAAAGCCGGCCTTGGCCCACTGTCCTGGTTCCCGATGAGCCAACGAATCCCGAGGAGATATTAGTTCCTTATGTTCGGTAATACCCAAATCCCTACGCACAATTAAAAGGTGGGTATCCGAATCTCAGAAAATTTCAGAAGGATAATCATCATAATTAGACAGTCTTTGGGGCCACTTCGGTAGAGACAAGAAAAGGTCTCTACTATGACTAGCGTGCGCCTTCCGTAAGGCTCGGAATATATTGAGAATGGTATTGTATATGCGAGACCAATGGGTTTTAAACATATTACTCTTTACAGATCTAAGTTGTGCCAGAACTACTCTTGTTTGACGCGACAGGTGGTGGGTGAACCATAAAAACGATATTTATACAATTCTATTTACTGCAACTCTATAAATATCATTAAGTGCGGTAATTCCCAAATTCTACTCAACAACGCCGGCCTTGGCCCACTGTCCTGGTTCCCGATGAGCCAACGAATCCCGAGGAGATATTAGTTCCTTAAGTTCGGTAATACCCAAATCCCTACGCACAATTAAAATGTGGGTATCCGAATCTGAGAACATTCCAGAAGGATAATCATCATAATGCGGCAGTCTTTGGGGCCACTTCGTTAGAGACAAGAAAAGGTCTCTACTATGACTAGCGTGCGCCTTCCGCAAGGCTCGGCATATATTGAGGATGGTACTATATATGCGAGACTAATGGCTATTAAGCATATTGCTCTATACTCTTGTTTGACGCGACAGGTGGTGGGTGAACCATAAATACGATATTCATACAATTCAGTTTACTGTAACCCTATTAATATCATTAAGTGCGGTAATTCCTAAATTCCACTCAACAACGCCGGCCTTGGTCTATTGTCCTGGTTCCCGATGATCCAACGAAACCCGAGGAGATATTATAGCTCCTTAAGTTCGATAATTCCCAAATCCCCACTCATGATTAGAAGGTGGCTATACGAATTTCAGAAGGATAATCATCATAATTAGACAGTCTTTGGGGCCACTTCGGAAGAGGCAAGGAAAGGTCTCTACTATCACTAGTGTTCGCCTTTCTTCGTGTCTACCGAGGTGACGACAAGTATGAAATTGCTCAAAATGATAGAAATCCGTGTAAAGATGAGATTACGCGTCTTGTCGTGCGACGACGCCAGTTCAGTCGCCGAGGAAGACACCCCAACCAATTCACAATTGGTTTGAGAGTTTTTCGAGGGAGTGAACGAAGATCAAGTGAACGTCAACGTCACCCTGGTACGCATGTTTAGGTGAAGATCACACAAATTAATATTCGTCATTTCTAAGCAGCTTCGGGTGCCCAGCTCCTCCGGATGACGAACTAACTAACTGGGCCTGTAGGAGCTAGATTCACATTATTTATAGCCAAAATTTGCACAAATATTATTTAAGATGCAAGTCGTCTGAAAGTAGATAAAACTAGCTCACAATTTCATAGAGATTACATATAGATTTTAAACATTGTTTAAGTGTTCTAGCAATATGAAATGAAATTTAAAAGTTGTAATAAATTCCTTTATATTTAATTAAAGGTATTTATTTATACATATACAGCAAAAAGATTAACAAACAAATTGTTTTTCCCCGTTATTTTGTATTATCTTTCATTACATTTTCCAACATATTCGATTTTGTGCTACCAATTCGCTTTAATTCAATTACACATTTCTGTATATTAAACAATTAATTATACATGTGCATAAATTAATTAATTTAAGTCAGATTTTTTGACAATTAAAATATGTTAATGTGACAAAATGAAACATGGAAGAAAATTTATGGAATTGTAGTTGGAAAAAAACATGGCTACCATGACAGGTGGATAAAAATGGGTTGATACAGAGAGGGATAAATTTTGAAATAATCTATCCCGGAAAAGTTAGTAGTTAGTTAGTTAGTAGTTAGTTAGTTAGTGAGTAGTTAGTTAGTTAGTTAGTTAGTAGTTAGTTAGTTAGTTAGTTAGTAGTTAGTTAGTTAGTTAGTTAGTTAGTTAGTAGTTAGTTAGTTAGTTAGTTAGTTAGTTAGTTAGTTAGTTAGTTAGTTAGTTAGTTAGTTAGTTAGTTAGTTAGTAGTTAGTTAGTTAGTTAGTTAGTTAGTTAGTTAGTTAGTAGTTTAGTTAGTTAGTTAGTTAGTTAGTTAGTAGTTAGTTAGTTAGTTAGTTAGTTAGTAGTTAGTAGTTAGTTAGTTAGTAGTTAGTTAGTTAGTAGTTAGTTAGTTAGTAGTTAGTTAGTAGTTAGTTAGTTAGTAGTTAGTTAGTTAGTTAGTTAGTTAGTTAGTTAGTTAGTTAGTAGTTAGTTAGTTAGTAGTTAGTTAGTTAGTTAGTTAGTTAGTTAGTTAGTTAGTTAGTTAGTTAGTTAGTTAGTTAGGTAGTTAGTTAGTTAGTTAGTTAGTTAGTTAGTTAGTTAGTTAGTTAGTTAGTTAGTTAGTTAGTTAGTAGTTAGTTAGTTAGTTAGTAGTTAGTTAGTTAGTTAGTTAGTTAGTTGTTAGTTAGTTAGTTAGTTAGTTAGTTAGTTAGTTAGTTAGTTAGTTAGTTAGTTAGTTAGTTAGTTAGTTAGTTAGTTAGTTAGTAGTTGTTAGTAGTTAGTTAGTTAGTTAGTTAGTTAGTTAGTTAGTTAGATTAGTTAGTAGTTAGTAGTTAGTTAGTTAGTTCAGTTAGTTAGTTAGTTAGTTAGTTAGTTAGTTAGTAGTTAGTTAGTTAGTTAGTTAGTTAGTTAGTTAGTTAGTTAGTCGTAGTTAGTTAGTGTTAGTTAGTTAGTTAGTTAGTTAGTTAGTTAGTTAGTTAGTTAGTTAGTTAGTAGTTAGTTAGTTAGTTAGTCTAGTTAGTTAGTTAGTTAGTAGTTAGTTAGTTAGTTAGTAGTTAGTAGTTAGTGTAGTTAGGTAGTTAGTTAGTTAGTTAGTTAGTGTTAGTTAGTTAGTTAGTAGTTAGTTAGTTAGTAGTAGTTAGTTAGTTAGTCAGTTAGTTAGTTAGTTAGTTAGTAGTTAGTTAGTTAGTTAGTTAGTTAGTTAGTAGTTAGTTAGTTAGTTAGTAGTTAGTTAGTTAGTAGTAGTTAGTTAGTTAGTTAGTTAGTTAGTAGTTAGTTAGTAGTTAGTTAGTTAGTAGTTAGTTAGTTAGTAGTTAGTTAGTTAGTAGTTAGTTATTAGTTAGTTAGTTAGTTAGTTAGTTAGTTAGTTAGTAGTTAGTAGTTAGTTAGTTAGTTAGTTAGTAGTTAGTTAGTTAGTTAGTTAGTTAGTTAGTTAGTTAGTTAGTTAGTTAGTTAGTTAGTTAGTTAGTTAGTTAGTTAGTTAGTTAGTTAGTTAGTTAGTTAGTTAGTTAGTTAGTTAGTTAGTTAGTTAGTTAGTTAGTTAGTTAGTTAGTAGTTAGTTAGTTAGTAGTTAGTTAGTTAGTTAGTAGTTAGTTAGTTAGTTAGTTAGTTAGTTAGTTAGTTAGTTAGTTAGTTAGTAGTTAGTTAGTTAGTTAGTTAGTTAGTTAGTTAGTTAGTTAGTTAGTTAGTTAGTTAGTAGTTAGTTAGTTAGTAGTTAGTTAGTTAGTTAGTTAGTAGTTAGTAGTTAGTTAGTTAGTTAGTTAGTTAGTAGTTAGTTAGTTAGTAGTTAGTTAGTTAGTTAGTTAGTTAGTTAGTTAGTTAGTTAGTTAGTTAGTTAGTTAGTTAGTTAGTTAGTTAGTTAGTTAGTTAGTTAGTAGTTAGTTAGTTAGTTAGTTAGTTAGTTAGTTAGTTAGTTAGTTAGTTAGTTAGTTAGTTAGTTAGTTAGTTAGTAGTTAGTTAGTTAGTTAGTTAGTTAGTTAGTAGTTAGTTAGTTAGTTAGTTAGTTAGTAGTTAGTTAGTTAGTTAGTAGTTAGTTAGTTAGTTAGTTAGTTAGTTAGTTAGTTAGTTAGTTAGTTAGTTAGTTAGTAGTTAGTTAGTTAGTTAGTTAGTTAGTTAGTTAGTTAGTTAGTTAGTTAGTTAGTTAGTAGTTAGTTAGTTAGTTAGTTAGTTAGTTAGTTAGTTAGTTAGTTAGTTAGTTAGTTAGTTAGTTAGTTAGTTAGTTAGTTAGTTAGTTAGTTAGTTAGTTAGTAGTTAGTTAGTTAGTTAGTTAGTTAGTTAGTTAGTTAGTTAGTTAGTAGTTAGTTAGTTAGTTAGTTAGTTAGTTAGTTAGTTAGTTAGTTAGTTAGTTAGTTAGTTAGTTAGTAGTTAGTTAGTTAGTTAGTTAGTTAGTTAGTTAGTTAGTTAGTTAGTTAGTTAGTTAGTTAGTTAGTTAGTTAGTTAGTTAGTTAGTTAGTTAGTAGTTAGTTAGTTAGTTAGTTAGTTAGTAGTTAGTAGTTAGTTAGTTAGTTAGTTAGTAGTTAGTTAGTTAGTTAGTTAGTTAGTTAGTTAGTTAGTAGTTAGTTAGTTAGTTAGTTAGTTAGTTAGTTAGTTAGTTAGTTAGTTAGTTAGTTAGTTAGTTAGTAGTAGTTAGTTAGTTAGTTAGTTAGTTAGTTAGTAGTTAGTTCGTTAGTTAGTTAGTAGTTAGTTAGTTAGTTAGTTAGTTAGTTAGTTAGTTAGTAGTTAGTTAGTAGTTAGTTAGTTAGTTAGTTAGTTAGTTAGTTAGTTAGTTAGTTAGTTAGTTAGTTAGTTAGTTAGTTAGTTAGTTAGTAGTTAGTAGTAGTTAGTTAGTTAGTTAGTAGTTAGTTAGTTAGTTAGTTTGCCACTATTAGTTACTATTCAAGTCTTTTCAACATGGGTTCGATTCAAACTAGACACTGGTAAAGGAGTTCAAATAAGCCTGATGAAGACCTAAGTGTATTTCCTTCTAAATTACAAATCTCTAAGATTTCAAAGAGAATTAAGAAAGTTTTGATCCCTTAAGTCCTGCACCACTCTATTGCATATAACAAATATGTATTTCGAAGATCCGAAGGATTTCATGTTTTTATATAAAATTGTGTTAATTTGATTTGACATTCAAAATACAGAAAAAACTGACTCCTTTATCTTACCTCCAAAAAAAATGTATAAACCACTCATGTAGCTTCACAGCAATGGGACATCCGTTTAACGGGTCCGTTATATTAAATATTGTACATTTGTATATGATTTTAAAAGTGTGTGTATGTGTGTATTTAGTACGTTGCCATGACAGGCAACAAGATATCGTTTACAACAAATAAAATGCAATTTTATTATTACGATTATTATAACGATGCAATTCCATGTACAGGTGCAACTGATGCTTTATCATAAATGTGTGGATGCCACATTCTATACACACACATTCATATTATGTATGTATATATTTAAGTACTCAAATATTGGCACGCTTTAAACATATTTATTATATTGCATGATAATAATAACAAAAATTGTGTTGCACAGACACCATCGCAATACAATGGGAGAGTATCCGCCGGTTCTTTGAAAACGGAAATCCGAAGTTTATTTATTGATAGTGGAGTTTGGTTGGTATTAAATTTGATCAATGTTGTCAATAATATATGTACGTAAATATTACTTTTTCATTCTTAAAATTTTCTCTCAATATCGATCTGAAAAAAAATCAGAAATAAGATCCGTTTTAGCATCTTCCATAGGATTTCTATTATACAAACTTTATTTAAAACTTTCAAGAAATCATAATTTAAGGTCTTTGAACCGATCCGAAAAAACGATACTGCCAAACATAAAATGCAAACGTTCTCATTTAAGCACAGACTTTAACCAATTTTGTAAATAAAATCAACAGCAGTATTGCCAGTTCTAATAGTTAAATTTAGTAAAGACACCAATTTATCTACAAATGATTGGGAAAATCGCCTGTATTGTTTTAACACATTGACAACACTTATTTAACGGATATTGCTAAAATCTGTGTCTGTAGTTTAACAAGGCGGTTTTGCACGCCTGGATCTGTATTTTTGTATTTTTATTTATTCCGGTTTTATCAACAACATTTAACAAAAAAAAATTATAAATATCATGTGTTTTTATTTGTTTGTTTATTTTTTTTTCGTACATCTCTATAATATTTGTGTAATTATACTGCACAAATGTGTGTTTGTATTTCCATATTTTTGGTTTATTCAAATACAACTTACAAATCATTTAATCGTATTGTGATTACAAAAACATTCGGATGGGGACAAGTACAAATTTGAATGGACAAATATTTTAGAGATGTTAGAGACATATTGAAAAGGGTACTATTTGCGGGGACAATGTGAAACTAACATTTCATATATTTATCTGTTTCCTTGAAGATGTTACACTTCTTTTTAAAGTGACGTAATTTTAAGAAGATAATAATAGAAATACATATGTATGTATTAGCTGAGAAGTTTATATCTATGACCGTTTTACTGCATCATATGGTAACCAAGTTGCTAGGGGATAATCGGTACCTTCTATTGAAGACTTTATAAAGTCTGAAAAACTCAAATGAATAGAAGGGGAGGCACGACAGAACTGTAAAATTTGACAACTAAAGCCACAATTTTTATTAAATATCCAAAATATCCTTTTTTTCTTTTCCATGAATAAACGATGCGAATATAATTTCCCCGATATTTGTACCAAAACAAAAAGTCTCATCTCTGTTGAAAATTGGGAATATAAAAAATATTTTTTTCATTCGTAAATTTCGTGTCATGCCGTGTCCCATCTGTTTGTTACTGTGGTTTTAAGAACATTTTCAACGGCCCTGTTGCTATTGCCAACAATACGTATGTAAGTCCTGTTGTCATTGTCCGTACATTTAATACTTGTTCCTGTTTTATTTCAGGACTTTCATATCAGTGTTTTTTTATATCTTTTTATACCCACCATCAAAAAAGATGGGGGGTATATTGATTTTGTCATTCCGTTTGTAACACATCGAATTATTGGTCATAGACCCACAAAAGTATATATATTCTGGGTCCTCATTAAATTCTAAGACGATCAAGCCATGTCTGTCCGTCCGTCTGTTTGTTGAAAGCACGATAGAGTCCGAATGGAAAGAGCTAGAGTGTTGAAATTTCACATAAATATTTAGGTAAGGTTTGTTTGGTATTGAAAATGGGCAATATCGGTCCACGTTTTCGGATAGCCCCCATACAAGTGGCGCCTCGAAAGGCAGCTTTAACAGCCATAACTTGTTTAAAAATACGAATATAGCGATGAAATTCGACATAAGTGATCCAAAATCACTATGCTATGAGGATCGGTCCATAATTGACCCTACCACCCATATAAGGTCCCCTTCAGAAAATGACTTTAACGCTCATTACTGGCTTAAAAATACTAGTATATAGATGAAATTCGACATAAGTAAGTTTCATACGAGTCAAAATCTATCTAAAAAAAGTTATGTTGATCGGTCCATGATTGACCCTACCCCCCATATAAGGTCCCCCTCAGAAAATGGCTTAAAAAAACGAGTGTAGCGATGAAATTCGACACAAATAAATTTAATACGAACCAAATTCTATCTACCAAATTTTATGAGAATCGACCCATAATTGACCCTACCCCCCTATATAAGGTCCCCTTCAGAAAATTACTTTAACGCTTATAACTGGCCTAAAAATACGAGTATATAGATTAAATTCGACATAAGTAAGTTTCATTCGAGTCGAACGAGGTTTGATGGTGGGTATATAAGATTCGGCATAGCCGAATATATGTAACTCTTACTTGTTTTGTTTTAAATTTATATTTTTGTGTATGATAAATGTTCATTGATAATCAATTTAATGTTGTACTCTATAGCCGCAGTAACGAAGTATATATAAGTATTTATAATATTGTACGTTAACTACTAGTTATCCCATTGTTGTCATATTTTTGTTCTCTGGGCGTTAATTACAATATGTACATATATTTAAAAAATATTGGTAAAAACAATTATAAAATATATTATTGTTGTTTTTGTGGTTTATTTTCTTGTGAAATTTAAGTATTATAAATTAAACACAGTGGTTGAACAAAACCGTGCTATAGAATTAAAAGGACTTCCCCATCGTCTTGCCAAAATATCGACTTAGAATCAATCTCTTCTAGATCCTCAATATCCTTGCACAACATACACGCAAATCTTACACGATCGCTATGATTACAGCGATCCCATTGGCATACATATGTAAATTGTCACAACAGACCTGAGATCGATATGATCCAGTAATACCACATTCTATAGGGACTTTGAATAACCTTTTTATTTCCTGTCGATAAATACTGCCTTCGAAGAGTTTATCACATCCAACCCAATATTCTCTAATCGGTTTCTAGCTACTAATGAGTAGAATGGCACTACTTAGGACTTGCATATCCGTTCTCAAGGCCCTCCAGACAATGCATCTATAAGTCAGAATATGTTTGACAAACAAAGAGTAAATCCAATTCACCGTATCTGATTACTTATCTCAATTCATTCCAATGGAATACTTGTATGTATAGTAGACGATAACTCATAAAGGGTACAATTTCTATTTCGGCAGAATTAACTCTAAGAGCTTTTATTTTCACCCCATTATACAATATCATTTATCATCGTAAGTCTACGTTAACTCTACACCACTTTGGTAGATATGCACTACTATGTAAATCAATTCAAAAACTATTAAATTCATTTAACTTTTTTAATCTCATCACTAATTGTTTATAATAAATGTTGTTTAAACGAATAATTTCACTACAAATTTAAACCACAACTTAAATATACGGTTTATAGTCACCCATTTATCTTTTCAATAACAAACACACAGACTGAAACACCCTGTCATGTGTTGTCAACTTTTCTATTATTGTTTTTTAAAAAGTCGACTTTTCGACATTTTTTAATATCGAATTTTTTGATTCTTTTCGAACTTTATCGATTTTTTCGACTTTTCAACCTTTTTGGACTTTCCGAGTTTTGTTTGCAATATCGATTCATCAACTTTTTTACACGATAGGTCAAAAAAGTTGAGTTCTTCCAACAATGGACATCATTCTCGATATTTCTAGAACATTTTAGCAACACCTTCTATATACTTCTGGCATCGTTTAACGGTCACTATCTTGAAAGATCTACTGAAATAATCTACTTAGTGTTGCCATACCAATTGTTATTTTATCGTTCTTTAAGAAAATGGCGGAACATAAAATGTTTATTATAAAATGAATTTTTAAAAGGGAGTTAAAACCGACTTAGTTTAAATGCAAATACAATTTCGTAGCAATAGCATTAGTTATTCAAAATTTTATATATTTTTTTAATTTTTTTAAACACAACTATAAACTTAGCCGACTTAAAGTAGACTTGAGAACGCCGTCAAAATTTTTTGCTGTCAGTTGCCGCCTTGTTTTATTTTTGTCGGCGCAGATCTTTGGTCATAATTCATTTCTTTGTGTCGTGACGTTTTTATTTGGATTTTTTCTTTGGACTATTAAAAAATTATAAATTTTCATACAAAATTCACGCCAAAAATTTGCAATAATAATAAATATCTTTTATTTACCATTAATTGCTATAAATATTCTACAAAAACTTAATACAATTTATGCATGAGCCATAAAAATTGCACTTGAAAAAAATAGAAAGTAAACAAAAGCCGTCAGAAAATATTTTTTCGTTGGCAAAAGAAAAAAAAAAAACAGGAAAGTCTCAGAGTGGGCTGTGTACGGTTGTGGGTAAGTGGGAGAAAGGAAGAAAAAACACAACACATCTTGGGGTAAGGTTGAAAAACTTGAAGTAAACTACAGAAAAAAATGGCTGGCTCAGCTTTAAGAAGACTTATGGCAGAATATAAACGTAATTGTATAATCAACACAAGTTGTGGGGAATTTTAAAATATGCTAATTGTTTTAAAATATCTATGTTTTTGCTATCACATATAGAATTGACTTTGGACCCACCGGAAGGTATTGTGGCCGGTCCCGTTAGTGAAGATAACTTTTTCGAATGGGAGGCTTTAATAGCGTAAGTTGTGTTGTTGTTTGGTGATACAAAAAAGTAAGAAATTTCTTAACAAATGTCGTTTATTATAGAGGCCCCGAAGGCACTTGTTTTGAGGGTGGCGTTTTCCCTGCCCGCTTAATATTCCCGCCAGATTATCCCTTAAGTCCCCCTAAAATGAAGTTTACTTGTGAAATGTTTCATCCTAATAGTAAGTAATCTATCATTATTTAGTTATTTTTGGGTATTTTTATGTTTTTATATGATTTTCTAGTTTTCGCTGATGGCCGTGTTTGCATATCAATATTACATGCTCCTGGTGATGATCCCATGGGTTATGAATCATCGGCTGAACGTTGGAGTCCTGTACAAAGTGTAGAAAAGATATTACTCAGTGTTGTTTCAATGTTGGCTGGTAAGTTTTACACTGTTATATTTAACGTTATTATATTTTTATTATTTTTTGGAACATTTATGTTTTGGGATTTCGGCGCTAATCACCTTTTTCGATCTGTTGCTATGTTATGTAATATTGATAGTGAAATATAAATTGCTTTTAGAGTCTATATTCTATTCCATGACGAACTGGAGCTAATTGCGGGATTTGGCCATACTAAGCTTTTTTGAAAGGAATTGGTCACCTTCTTCGAGGGAGAAAATCTCTCTCATTTCTTTGTTTCTTTAGAGTACTGTATTGGTAAATCTTCTGGGCTGAAATCCCTTGATAATACACCATTTCTCATCCATTTATCTATCCTCTTTATCTATATTCCTCTTTCTTTACTGTTTTATTGTAGTTTGTATACCTTTTCTATGGTGCAAAACCTTTCTTAACCTGACCTAACCTTAGGGCAAAATTATCAGCCGACTTCTTTATATATAGTTTAGATTTATTTATATATAGTTGTCCTATGATGATACTAATATGTACCAAACCGTAGTAATGTCCTCTTTTTTCTTATTACTTTGTACAAAAGGAACCTTATTAGTGACCACTTAGGTTTATTTCTTTAAAATGACCAAATGCATTAGTTAGTTTTAGATAAGGCTGAGGAGTACTTTGTCCTCTTAAATGAATATATTATTCATTTAAGTATATTTCAATTGACATCAGAAGAGGGTGTTGAACATAAGAAGAGAAAAAGTAGGTAATGTGCGGTAAAACAGAATCGGAGAGCGTCTTCTTTCTTTTAGGAGTTTGGATATTCAGAGAAGAAAATTTTTGCAAATTTGGATATTTAGTTAATGATGTTCAGTATTAAGCAAACATCCCTATAGCTCTTCTCGTTGGGATCCTAACATTTATAAACAAATATGACAATATCGAATATTTAAGAAGATATATCTACATACATATATGTACATATGTACTAAAATTGCTAATAATAACAAAAACATCTTTCTATTTTTAGAACCCAACGATGAATCCGGTGCTAATGTTGACGCAGCTATAATGTGGCGTGAAAAACGTGAAGAATTCAATCAAATCGCCAAACGTTTAGTCCGTAAGACTTTGGGTTTACCATCATAAGAATTTCGTTTTTTCCCCATTAAATTTTAGGCAAACAAAACAAAAAAACATCATACAAAAGCAACAACAGCAACAAAAATTTAGAAAAATCAATGAAAACAAATAACAAAAATTGCCTCTCTCTTTCTTACAATCTTTAAATTTAAAATTCTTTAAATCAAATTACTCCTTTTTTCATTATTGTTGAAATTTTACTAAACTCTCCCACAGCAGCTTTAAAAGTGTTTTTTTTTTATTTGTATTTAAATTAAATATATATTTTTTTTTGTTCTCATGTGTATTTGAAACCAAAATTAGCAAAACCTTACTATTTTTAATTTAATGATGAACTTACATATATTTTTTTTTTTAACAAAACAAGAAAATTTAGTAAATATTATTAAATAAGTTAAATACAACAAAAGAAATATAATAAAATAAATTCAATAAAATTGAAAATAAATCAGTAAAAAACATACAACGCAATTTCATATAATTTTATTTTTTTTATTTTAACAAAAACGACTGTCATTATGGCAAATAATATAAATTAGCAGTTTTTAAATAAAACACCTGTTAAAATAAGAATGGCATATGTTTATTTGAGGCTACAATAGAATTCCTAACAAAATTCTCTCCAAACGGATTGTGAAACCAATTTAATAAAGAATTTCTTTAGGATTTGTTATTAAAAATTGAAAGAAGCTACTTTTGCACTGTTTTTACTTAAATTTCTCCGTTAGTTTGTTAGTAAGGTTCAAAATTTGTAACCACTAAAACCTTGAAAGGATTTAGTGGTATCCAAAGAATACATGTCTATATAAATCTTCTCTTAGAATTTCACTATCACATCAGGTTTTCGAGATATTCTGTCCTAAATTGTTTAATAAATCTGGCCATGTTTGAGACGATATAAAAGCACTAAGAACCTTTATTTATAAAATTGCCTCGTCCAAGAACTGCCAATCCGACTATACCTTCGAATTCTGCTCCTGAGTTTACTGGTCTCCACCAAAATCTTAAATCAGTTTTTTTTTATACTTTACCATGTATCAAAGTATGTAACTTCGAAGAACCGTAACGCGGTACAGTTAAGCGATGCCACGCATTTCACCAATGCGAGAGTAAAACACAGATGACCTGATTACCCTTCAACGATAATGGTAATAACGCGAGAAGGTCTTTATCCACACAGAGCTGAATTGCGAATGTAACCTAAACTTTGAAGCAATCATATCTCGAAATTATTCGGATTCAGCGGAGATTTTGGTTTTCATTGATCTCATTTATAACGAGTATTTTGCCCTGATATAATAAAGCCACAAGGAGAGCATGTAAACTATCAAAAGGTGGGATCCCGAAATAGTAAAAAATCGTAGGATGTGTCTGTCATAAGTTATTTAACGAGGCAAAGAGATCAAGAATCTGGTCAATTTATAAGTCAAAAGTTAATGAATTTAAAAACCATGGAGAAATTTCTGTAGTACTATAGAAAGCTCCTCAGAAACGAGTCGCCTTCGAGAATTCTTGTCTAAATCCCCTTCTGTCCCAAGCTGCAAGTAGTCGGGAGACACTTGAACTTCTCCCGAATACTCACTTCGCCGGTTGTATCTAAAATGGTGGATCAACGATACAAGATCAACACGAAGCTGACCTACTTTGCTAATGTTATGAAAGATGACGATATCATCCGCTGGGCAGTTAGGAGCTTTGATACCTATAAATCACCTGGCCCACATGGCAGAATTCCTGCGGATCTACAAAATAATGTAGATCCGATCATTCCCCGGCTAAGTACTATTTACAAAACCTGCTTGTCTTGGTCCTACATCCCAACTCAGTGGACCAAGTGTAATGTGATATTTATTCCAATGAGGGGTAAGTCATCTCATATTAAGGTAAAAGACTTCAGACCTATCAGTCTAGCGTCATTTCTGCTAAAAACTTTGGAGAGAATACTAAATATACATATTAGAATATCGGCTGACAAATCTCTTCTCTCAACCTCTCAACATGCCTACATAAAGGTCAAATCCTCACAGGGGGATACTACAATCTCTAAAAGAGCCATACGGGGCACTCCTTAAGGAGGAGTTTTATTCCCTCTCCAGTGGAATATGGGTATTAACCGATTCCTAGTTAGACTTGATGAACTAGGTTTTAAAACGGTTGCTTACGCTGATGATGTTGCGGTAGCGGTAGCTGGCACTTATCTTGAGATTCTGTCTTATATTTTGGAAGACTCGCTAAGAATTATTAGCTCATGGAGCGTTAATTGTGGCCTTAGTGTAATTCCTGGGAAAACGGTACTTGTATTGTTTTCGTACAAATATAAAATTCCTCAATTCTCACTTCCCGTCTAAATGTCGATGTTTTCACGCTGACGGATAGCGTAAAATGGCGCTGCAAATTATGGCCCCAGGTAAAATGGCCCCAAAATATAAAACGAAAAATTGCCCCAATATTGGGGTCAAAATTCATTATGAAGTATAACCCTAACATTTTTTAAGAAAAATCACCCCAAAATTAATGAAAAATCTCCCTAAGGTTGAAATGAAAAGTGGCCACAAATATTGGGTTAATTTTTCGTAATGAACAATTACCCCAAAAACGTAAATGAAATTTCACCCCATTTAATTTTAATTCAAATATAGGCGTGTCATAAAGTCCAGTGTCATATTATCCATGGGCTTTATGACTCACTAAATTGAGTCTAGTGTCCATGGACGTTATAACAATTTCAAAAGTGTCACAATGCATATGAGCAATGTCCATTGCTCATATGCATTTATCAAAAGAAGGCTTAATTTAGCGAAGCCGGTATTCGAAATACCCTAGAGTTTAAAACCCCTGCGCCCGGCCGAAGGCCGGCTATCCAGAACACTTTTTAAATGGAAACCAAAATGCAACATACACCAAATTTAGGATAAATTCCTTTGGGGGTAAGAGTGTCCCTTTCTTAAATTCTTTACAAATTTTCAAATACAGTTCTGTTTTAAAAGTGATACAATGTCAATGGACATTATAACACTTTTAAAAATTGTCATAACGTCCATGGACACTATGAAACCACCTCAAATATATGCTAATATATTTATAAAATTTCATATTTAATAATTTTTGTTGTATTTTCATAAAATGTTTGTTGATTTTGAACATTCTTGAAATATTTTTTTGTAAAATCGCGCAATTTTACAAAAAATATTTCAAGAATGTTCAAAATTAACATTTTATGAAAATACAACAAATATTATTACATAAAATATTTTTTATAAAATCGCGCGATTTAATAAAAAAATATTTTATGTAATAATATTTGTTGTATTTAATGTACATATAAAATATATGATTTTTGATAAAATATTAATAAATAGTAATAATGAAAGATCATCCTTAATTATTATATGGTTTTTTAGGTCCCTTTTTAATATTTTAATATTCACGTATTTTACAAAATTTAGGAATGAAAATTAGCCCCAAAGGAAAAAAAAGTTTTGTTTTGGGGTATTTCTTCATTTCACAACATTGGCCAAGCGGTAATTAAACCGATAATCATGTATGATCTTATTGTCTGGTGGTATGCACTTGACAAATTATCCAATGTTCTCACGAAAGTTATGAGATAATCAACTCTTCTCATAACTGGTGTTCTTAGAACTACGCCCAGTAAAGCGTTGTTCGCTTTACTAAACTGGCTACCTGTAGATCTTCTTGCCAGACAACTGGCAATAAACACTGCAGCCAGATTGAGTACTTCAAACAAATGGAACTTTGGTTCTAGGGGTCATGCAAAGATTGTAGATCTCCTCCCAGATCTACACTTTTTCACTGACTATTGTATTCCGGAACCGTTCATTACGAGTTTAATCACTGATTATTCTGAAGCCCCACCTTTAAATGGTGTTGGCCTTCATGATTTCACTGATGGATCAAAAACAAGCAAGGGTGTTGGCGGAGGCATCTTCATTGAAGAATTTGGAACCAAAATCCCCTTTAGCTTCAATGATGAGTGCACTATCTTACAAGCTGAAATTTCGGCGATAAAAAGGAAATCAAATTGGCTTAGAATCTATAGTGATAGTCAAGCCGCCATTAAATCCCTGATCGGTGTATATTCTACATCAAGATTTGTCCATATAAAATTTTATTTTAGAATTCTCTAATTTTTTCCAAAAGAATCGTACAAAAGGTATTTATAATATTCATAAAACTTCCATTAATTTTTTAATTAAATTTATTAAAAATTAACAAAATTTTTAATAAATTAAAGTTTAAAAGCATAATTCAAATTGTTTTTCGAAAAGTCTATAATCACAAATTAGCCAATCTGGCAACAGTATTGATGAAATCGCTACTATTAAAATCGCTAGATTTGGGGAGAAAATAACTAAATTGACGCTTATAATCAGGGATGGATAAAGGATTTAATAAATTTCGTAACGAAACAAAATGGATGGTTTTTAAACTTTCGGTAGCAAGCTTTTAAACTATATTTGTGAAATTAATGTGAATTTATAAAGTAGATATTTACATAAAACCTTTTAAAGGTTTCTATAAAACAATTTTCAGCAATTATTTCTTGGGTCCTTGTTGATATTTATACATAAAAATTATATTCATTTTCAAAGCTTAATATTAAATTAATAAAATATTTAAAGTTAATTTATAATTATGGCAAAAAAATGTAAAAATGCATAACCATTTCTATTATGTGCCACAAAAAGTATAATTGTACTATATTAACCATCCCTGCAACATAACACAATGAACGCATCTGTTCGGTTGGTTCGGAGCACAGTTTAGTTTTAACACTCTCACCAAAGTATCTTGTATCCCACAGATACCCGTGTCGTATACAAGTGCGCTTTTTTCTACAGCGGGTAGTTTTCGTTTTTCGTTCGTTATTTGCTCAAGAAAATTAAAACAAAATTTTAACAAATAATATAAAAAATTTGATAGTGGATTGAATGAATGTTTTTTTTTTTCGACTGGTTACGTTTCGTTGTATCTTTTTTATTGTTGTGTTCACGCAAAGAAGAGAATCGAAAAAATAAACCTTTTAAAGAAAATTAAAAAAGAAATCTAAAATAAACGAGCGTGTGTGTTAGCAGGTAGGTTTTCGTTAAAAACAAGAAAGTAAAACACCAAACTAAATAAAAGTCAATTAAAATTGAAAAACAATTACCAATTGAAATACATCTCAAGAAAGTGAACTTTGAGTAAGGAAAAAAAAAGAAAGGAAATTGAATAATTGTTAAATGGGCAAGAATTATAAAAAAGTGAAAAACCCCGATTGCGAAATCTTTTTTTAAGTACAAGAAGAAGAATTGAAATACAAAAAAAAAAAAAAAAAAAACAAATAAAATAAAATAAAAGAGTGTGAAAAATATGACGCATTTGCTCTAAAAAGAAATTAAAACAAAAAAAGTGTTAAACATGATTGAAAATCACATGTAATTTATCAGAAATAATTGAAATAAAAACAACAACAAAAGGTTTCGTTTAAAAAAAGCATAAAAAAACCAAATTCAAATACAAAAACACAACATTTTTATTGAATTGCATCATGATTTGCTGTGTTCGTTTGTTTGTTTTTAAAACTTTTTTCTGTTTTATTATTTTTTTTTCTTGTTCTCCACCTCTGCCTTTAAAAAATGGGATGATGCGAGAGGACAGACCCCAATTTTAATTTTATGTCTATATATCAGTGATGAAAGAAATTGATAAGGAGAAATAGTACTTTTTTGTGGGTACAATTAAAACTAATAAAGTACATTTTTAAGTGATTCGTTTAAGATAACTGACAAGTGGTTTTAAAAAGTACATTTTTTTTTCGATAAATGTATTCCAAAAGATTTTATATTTAAAAAAAGGTGTAATAAATTTCGATTGAGGAAGGTTTTTTTACTTTCTATTTAAGATAGTTAATTTTAAAGATTTATTTCATTTATTTTTAAAAATTTTGAAACTAAGACAAATTTTCCGATCATTTTCAATTAATTTCGATATTCTCAGATTTATTTGTATCACAGAGAAATATTGGTCTTACCATGAAGTATGCTCCAGGTATGGAAAATTCAGTATTTTAGTCTTTTTTTCAGAACTAAATAGTTCAACTTCTAATCAATAGACCAGTATATAATCTAGTATATATAGTTTAGTTTACAATAAAATACATAGTCTGGTCTATAGTATAATCTATAGTCTGGTCTATAGTATAATCTATAGTCTAGTCTATAATCTAATCCATAATCTATTCTATAGTTAAGTTAATTGCGTCGTTTATAGTATAATATAGTCTCTAGTTTAGTCTAGTCTATGGTCTAGTCTATAGTCTAGTTTATAATACAGTTTATAGTATAACCTATAGACTAGTATATAGTCTATGGTCTAGCGGAAAATTAGCTTAGTACTTTAAAACTTTAAAAAGTTATACGACACAACGCGTGCTAGACTTCTGTCAAAAAAGTTGAAATATTATATTGCCATTTAACAAGTTACATACGTTAGTTTTTAATGCGTCTGATGCGAAAAGTTCAACAACTTTCAACTTTTGACGCGTCAGTAGCTGAGCAGAGTTGTGTAACACAGAGAGTGATGATTATGAATAAAAATCGCCCATTTAAGAATGTTGTGAAACTAATATTATGTTTCCTGAGTTTCGGTGTAAAGATGCATATTGGCTATATAACGCTCTTACAGAGTGTTCGGAAGGTAAAAATTTCAACCAAAACCGATTGATCACATCGATAAACTATATTGAAACTGAGGCTGAATTGATGGTTATAGATTAGGATGATCGACTCGATTTTTCAACCGGTTTTAAAACCGGTTTTTTCTGCTTTACCAGTGTCGGTTTTTTCTTAATGTTGATTTTTCGAATATCGAATAACCCGGTTTTTTTCACTTTTTAAAACCCGGTTTCGAATACTTTTATTTGCTTTGTATTCAAAGATTATTTAAATGAAATTTTTAAGTAAATAATAATACAGCCCGTCTAAATTTTAAAAATATTCGAGTCGAGGAACTAGAGTACATTTTTCTACAGCTCTTTTGGTTAAACTTTTTTGATTTTCCTAATTAATTAAAAAAAATTTATTTGTAAAATTGATAACTGTTTGATAAAATTTAGCAATCTTAAGATTATATTCCAATTACAATAATTAATTTACGGCTGAAATTTTATGGAAGTGTTGGAATGCCTATGCAAATGTCCTATACAGGGCTTTTAAAATAAGCTAGGATTACATAGTACCTTATGTTTAACAGAAGTGTCCCACTTTTTTCCTAATTTTTTATATTAAAGAAATAATGTAAAACAGACGACTAGATCTAAAGTTATGATCTTTTAAACTGTTAAAAATCATTTCGGGCCATGTTTTATTAATCAAATTTAAACATAAACATTAAGTTTTTCAAATTAAAATATATATTTTTTAATTATAATGAAAAACCGGTTAACCGGTTTTTTCTGAATTTGAAAAATATCAACCGGTTTTTTTTAAATGTCAACTATTCGAACTATTCGAAAACCGGTTTTTGGAAAATGTCGAATAATCGATCACCCTATTATAGATATATAGACAAAGCTTTATATTCATGTTTAATCAGATGAATGATCAGAAAGAAAAGGCAACTTACCTAGTATTTCTTAAATTTACGAACTTTTAGCCCGCGATCTTTCTCTTTCTCTCTCTCTCTGCTTATCCAATATGAACTTGACTGTTTCTCAGATGAAAATTTATAGAAAGTAATCCAATATGGAAGTGATGTTATTCCGGAAATAACATTCTTAACCAACACCGATTGGAAGATTCTTAGGAATTACGTCCAGGAAACTGAGTTTCTGAACATGGAAAAATAATACATTCAGTGAACAATTTTTTTTTTTCTTGAATTGGAGCGCACAACAGGCCCGATAGTGGCCTAGGTGTATTTCTTCGGATTTGATGTAGTATACATCCTCCTATCAACCTAACCCTTACCTAACCTAATCCAATATTTAAATCTTGAAAAGTTGTACATTAAAAATTGAGTTACCATGGCATGACGCTGTATATCCAACTCAATATTATTAAAATAATATCAGTTCCTGGAGTGAGCCGAAGTTATGAGCCTAATAATAAGAAGTATGGTCTATGTGTAGCTGTTGAAGTAATACCATGTGTAAAATATGCTAAACGATTTGGTCCCACCTTAAAAGAAAAGGAGTTTGATAAATTGGTTTATTATATTATTGATCAGATATAAAAACATAGGGAATGTCAATAAAATAACTGTAGTACTGCAGAAGTAGTAGTAAAAACGAAACCACAGGCCTCTTTCATATTATGAATGGTAGAGATACATAGGTTATAATAATTCTCTATTTATAGTAATTCTCAATTCGTTTAATCAAAATCCTGGTACATTTATAACCGAAAAGAGTACAATTTCTTTGGTACTTTTAGTAATTTCCATGCCGCATCTCTGTTAAACATGTAGAACTAAAAAAACAATCTACAATAACAACAACAACCACCACACTAAGGCAACAACAACTAAATGTCTCTAAGTTTCATTTGACGGTCAATTGAAAGAGTAAAAAATCACACAATACGATTGAATGAAAATTCATAGAAAATTAAAAACACAACTACAACGAAAGGAAAAAAACACCATAAAATCGTAGAACAACAAACTAAAATTTCTTATAAAATCTTCCATTTGTATCTGAATGCATTTGTTATTAATTAATAAAGGCAACAAATTATAATAATGAGAAAAAAATGACAGTGGTAAAATTGATTCGATTTAGTTAAGAAAAAAACTAAATTGAAAATTTTATTTGAAAAAAAAAAAAAAAATGCATAACAAAAATCTATTTGTATACTAAATAAATGTTGAATAATAAAAAAAGAATCCAATGCTATTCTAAATGAATGTTGTATAATGGATTTTAAGTTGGACAATTTGTGCAAATCGTTTGAAGAATAAAATTGCAAATGGTGCATAAAATTAAATAGAATTTACTTAAAATACACACGATATACTTAACATATAAAGTGCCATACTAGAGGTTTTATAATGCTAAGTTAGCTGCTGGCTAGGGGTTGTTAAGTTATTAAATGTTCAGTATTGTAATATATTGTTTTCCCTATATGGACAATTGTATGGTCTCTTGTAGTTGACGTATTTACCTTTTTTATCGTAAGGACAAAAATTACTTTAAACGGTAAATTACACTGTGGAACAGCAAAAAAATTACTCAATCTGTGATCGAGTGCAATCTGTAGACCTTGTCGATTAGATTGCCATTACAAAAATTCTAAATATGGTGTTGTGAACTACCCTACTTAATAGACCAATCTAATGCACTTTGTCACGTGGAGACTTTACTGACATTTTGTTAAACCATAACCGGAGGTTATTATTATCTTATATTTAGTGGAATTCGCCATAGCTGGTTAAAGGATTCCTATACTGGAAATACTTTATTAATAGGTTTTTTTAGCCGAAAATTATAGAATTATTTTATACTGATCGGTCGATGTTTGACCCATATACCTACCAAACTTGACTATACTTTTTCTTAATTAATTTAAAGTTTAACATTAAAATATCTTAATGCGATTAACCCTACATAATGACAATAAGCAATACAAAGATGACCTTATACTAGATTTCGCCAAATCTGAAAATCTTTTCCAAATCTAAACTCATAATATTTATAAAACAGGCCAACGAATTGAAGGTTTGTAAAAACTTTTGAAACCAATTCGACTGATTTTAATGCTGAAACCGAATCTTATATCTGTTTTTCTTAGTATCACCCATCATTTTCATATACATATAACAGACATTTTATATAATTATAAAAATATATTTACGTTTAAGGGTTAATTTCGTTTTTTTTTTTTTTGTTGTCATCCTAAATATCGGTCTTCATTATATATTTTTCCTATGTTTCATTTAAATCGGTTAAAAACAAAATAATATTTCTCTATTATTTCAAGAGAATATTCCAATATTGCATAGCTTGAGCTTATCTTTCACAGTTTAAGGGTTAATATTATTCGATTTTACTAAAATTTCAGATATATATTTCCTATTAACTTGAATTTTATATTCTGAAAAGGTTTTATATAAAATGCATTGTAGTTAAGATAATTTTAGTGCCAAAAATGTTGTAAAAATCATTAACCCCCTGCAGAGCCATGGTGCCACCAGTTAACGTGGTCCTATCGCGTTAAATTCTTCTACAATGCATTTCTAGAGGCAGAGAGAGAGAGACGGCCACTATTCACAACTTAAGCGTAA
This sequence comes from Lucilia sericata, assembly GCF_015586225.1. Taxonomy (NCBI): domain Eukaryota; kingdom Metazoa; phylum Arthropoda; class Insecta; order Diptera; family Calliphoridae; genus Lucilia; species Lucilia sericata. Next base: position 164,208 of record NW_023994889.1, on the reverse strand, counting down.
TATTACAGAATCAGTGTTCGTGAGGAATGTTATATCTGAAAAAGTATCACTGCCAAGATATTTGGATCTAACTTTGACGAATGCCTGACAGTAACAAAGAAAGTGACCCAGAGTTGTATAGTTGTGTATGTACTATGTGTCCTCTCAGAATAGGTACCATCATACTAACCTCAGACTTGCTCATTTTGAGGAGATTTTTACTCTTGTTCTCATTTTGTTTTATTATTCCATAAGGCCTTATGGGATTCACTCACCCATAGTTTTAATTCAGGTTTTACGTTTGTCAGTTTAACTACCTCGAGCTCCCTTTCCTTTAAAGCTAATACATTCCGTTGCCGACTGCTTCCGAGTGGCCTGGTACCTATATGATGTAAACCTTACCTCTGGGAGAGTATTTAGTTAAAGATTTCTTACAATCCAATACGGTCTTAGATTTAACTTTATCACCTAATATTGCCCTAAAAGCCTTCTGGCGGTCGTTAAATATGTTAAGACCTGTCGGCGCCATATTTATTCGAATCCAATTTACACATTCCGTTATTGCTCGTACTTCTACCTGGAAGCTTGTTTTGTGATTAGGTAAACGGTGGTCTTTGGTGGGTCTTTAATATATAACCCCAGGCGCACTTTGTCCCTCGGATTCTTACTGGTATTTGATCTAATGTTCCACTTAACCAAAACAAAACCTGTTTATTGTTTGATAAATAGTTTAATTAATACCTTTTTCACAATTTTATGGATTTAAAATTTTCAAAGCTTTACAAAATTTCCACGAAATCAATTGTCTATCATAAATAAAAACAGTTCTAAAAAACATAAAAATTACTTTAAATTCTCAAAAAAAAAAAAAAATGAAATGATTTGAGTTAAAAATAATGATGTACTAATTCATTTAAAAAATGACTACCTCCATCTACAAGTTTGTGTATTTCCTAATTAAAAGATACATTCCTTAAAAAAATGAAATAATAAATTGCCGCACACTTATTAATACCGCTTAACATTTGCAGGGGGAATTGCAAAAGTAAATTTTGTTTATATATCTAATGATCTTCTTCAAACCATTTGAATTTAACGTATCATTTTAATAATTGTTCGTACGATTAAAGAATTTTAAAGATTTTTTTGTTTAGCTTCTTCTTCTACGCTAAAAAAACACGTCTCTCATCAATTTTGTTTTGTTAAAATTGATTGTAGGTTTTTTTAATTATAATATTTTAGCTAAACAATAGTATAAACAAAAGAAATAAACTTAAAATTCTTAGTACAACGTATAAAAACAAACAAACATTTGAGTGGGTGACCTTCTCTAACGCCGCGCTCTCGCTATTTCAAATGAATAAAATATATTTAACGATAAAAATCGTTTATAAACAAATAATTAAGAAAAAAATCATATTTTGCAATATTAAAAACCTATAAAAATTTTATATGAAATTGAAATCTATTAAATAAATACAGTGAGTAATTTCTAAATAGTTTGTAATTATAGGGAAATCTATAAACAGTATGGTGTAAAAGAGAAATAGCTAAAAGCAATTTGAGAGAAATTTTTAAGCAAAATTATCTTAACACAAAAATTCATACATATTTATATTAAACAAATTTTAAAAAAGCCGGTTTAAATTAACAATTTTGTGTGCACGCTATTATTCAATCAATAAATTAACGAATAAATTTATTAAAACATAAGAGAAACTAAACAAACAAAAAATTCCCTTCTGCTTTAATTAGGCCCCGTATCAAGTGTTTTTCAACGTATTAAATTTTATCAATTCGATTTGAAAAAATTGCATTGGTTCCATGTTGTCAATAGATAATATACAAGTAGTTTACAAAAAAAGAGAGCAACTTAACTAAGTAAATAATATTGAAATTGCTGTGGCTCATAAAATAAATTTATTGCCAGACATTTGTTAAGCCAGTTGCGTCATAATTACTAACAGAATGACGAGAGTTACCCCTGAGAATGGTGAGAGTTACCGCTGTTTTAAACTGAACTGAAAGGTTAGGATAGGTTCATGAAGGCGCTGTTGTGCGCTCCTCATGGTTGCAGATTTGATGAAAGGAACTATCGTTCGATCATTTAGACACTCAGTCTCCTAGATGTAGTTTCTTAAAATTTCCCTATATCTTGTTTGACATCACTCAAAAGTTGTTTGGATCTAATTTCGAAAAAGAATCGGTAATGACAGACAACATTTCACAATTGATGTGCCATCTTGATGTACCTTCAAACTAACTTCGGACTATCTTGCACTGGAAAGACTTTTCGTTCTCCTATATTTTGCGTCCTACCTATCGTTCCGCAACTCCAAGTGATCCTTTGCAATTCTCTTAGCCACGATTTTAAATTCGCTTTCGTTGCGAATAGGCACCGAGTGGCCTGATAACTACATGACACTGAATAAAAATCAGTAGTTTTTTTTATAGTCTAATACAGTCTTAGACTTGCCAACGGAACTTATATGGAATAAGTCACATCGATTGGGGACAAGCTGCTTTTACAGTTTGACATGTTCAACGGTACATTCCTGACTGGTCGTCAGATTCTAAAAAATGATCTTAGGGACATTATGAGCCTGCACATTCATGCCAGGTCTCTATGTTATTAGACTGTGTTGGGTGTCAATAAAAATCAGTAATGTTTTTTTTTTATAGTCTAATACAGTCTTAGACTTGCCGAGGGAACTTATATGGAATAAGTCACATCGATTGGGGACAAGCTGCTTTTACAGTTTGACATGTTCAAAGGTACATTCGTGCCTGGTCGTCAGATTCTAAAAAATTATCTTAGGGGCATTATGAGCCTGTACATTCATGCCAGGTCGGTGAGCCTCTATATTATTAGACTGTGTTGGGTGCCGAGACACTGTAATTTACATGAGGTTGCAGACCAACTAGCAAGTTTAGGTTTGAACCTTAACACAAAAGAAACCTTAACACTATTATAGGCCTCTAAGACCTTATGTCCAATACCAATAAAGGGCGACAAAGATACTTCTAGGACTGGATAAGCGCAGTCTAAGGATTCATACAGGGATCTTACTGGGCTTTGCATAATTAAGGGTTTTGTCAGTAAGTGGGACAGTTAAATTCCTGACTGCAAGTTATACAGATGAAACTAGGGACAATTGAGAATGTAATTTGATACTGTCCTAGAGTACACAATCTCAGATCAAAATTAACTGGTGGATAGTGTATGACTCAAGCTACGCAATCTACTGTGCTATCAATCAGACATTTCGTCTGATTTTATCGGATTTTATATAGAAATTCAGATTCCCTTACCCTTTATTCTTTAGAGAATTGATTTGGTATAACTTCTAGTTGAAACACTTTGGGAGTCAACCTGTTTCCACCCCTCTCTTCTCTTTCTTTATGTTCTTCTAATGTTTTGTTTTTCTATTTTTGAATCCGCACTTCCTAAAGAGCCCATCTTCTTATATCCGAGTGAAGTTATGCCTTTTTATCTATAGTCTTAGGCTTAATATTATTGCAGTTTTATACATACTGTAATAACTCCGAATTCCATCTAGAAGTTAATGTTATAATCTGAAAGTTGTTAATATATATTGGATTCTGGGTTTCACAAGGTTGAACCCCATGCAAAATCTCATAAAGATTGGGGCCGTGCATATACATTTCAGCAGATTTCCATTTAAGCTTTAATGTTCCACTTAAACATTCTCCTGTCTCGCAATTTCCTACAATATCTATAAATATTTGGTACTCGATCGGGTACATCTCATGTCCAGTATAGACTGATGTCGCCTTTCTTTAATTCGCCTAGATATTTGCTTTTATGTTCCCATAGAACATCCAGTCTCGCAAATGATATTTGATCAGGGACATCTGATGTCTGGTATACACTGATGACGTCTTTGTTTAATTCCCCTACAGATAGAGAGGCTTGATCGAGTAACATTGCACTCGGTCAACCAGGAACTTTTCAGAAGTATTCTTTAATATTAACATCCTTTACAAGAGTAGGCATACTTTTGTACTTGAAGATCTCAAGGTCAAATTTTACTCCTCTTTAAAAGAAAAGAGGATTCTTAAGTATAATCTAATTCTGAAATTCTACAATAACTAAGGTGGTCTCATATTACCGCTAAAATACCCTTAACGAAATAAGTCCAAACAACTTTACCGATATCTTTTCACTGTTTCGAAACGGTTGTTAACCTTGATAACAACAAATTGATTGATTGTCATAAACATTGCCGTTTAAGGGTCCTTCACACGGTCACACTTTACGTATGACAAGTCTAATGAAAAAGTAAAATGAAATTCCATCCGTATGACAAAAAAGAGAATAAAAGTCGTATGATTTATATTTTTTGTGTATACACGATTGGTATAAAACAATAACAAAGTAAGATGGAAACAGCTGTTTCACTTTTTTGTATGTGTTAAATAAAAATACATCCCTGATCTAATGCGACTTGCTTGTTTTTTGAATCATTTTAAAAAATGAAGAGAGCCATACGACTGTCAAATTTTCCATCCGTATTTTCTCTAAATGTGTGATGGTTTCATTACATATTGCGTTTAGACGATCCCATCCGTTCTCTTCTACACAAAATTTTGACAGATCATATTACTTGTGTGCTCGTGTGAAGCGGGCTTTATATATACGTATCTACGACTCTGTATTCTCGGGAAGTGACAGATAATTGTACGATACGCATAAATCCTTTACAAATCGGGTGTGTATTTATCCCACTTTCTGGTAAAGATCTTATGAAGTAATGACCAGTTAATATCCCTAAAATAGTTCTGAAACTTCTGCCTTAGATTTTTAACAATTTTTCTACTATTCCAGGACCGTTAGGTAATATGTATATAGGAACCTTTCGTATATCATAATTTAATATAGATAAATCGGCTTTTTGTCTCTGTTTTACTTGAAGTCAAAATCGTTATAAACTATTCTGTGACTTCTCCTATCTAATCACATTCGGTTTATGATGTCTACAATTCGATTTGTAGGATCATTCGGATGTCTCATAAATAACCCTAAAGTATGTGATTTTAGGATTCAATACATTTTCATAAAAAAACAAGAAGAAACAAGAATCGAAATAACGATATTATAAAAATAGAAATAAGAATCGAATCATCGATTACTTTAGTTTTCAATATTCATTTGAATAATGATTGGTTTATCTAAATATATGAACCCATGACCGCTAATGTTAAAATAATGCATGATTCATCAAAAAAGAACTATTTTTTATCAGTGGAACGAATGCATTTGCTACTTCTTTCTGATATACTTTTGTTTTGCTGGGTTTAGAATACATTTACAAAGCAATCAATCACTATAATGAAATGGTTGTTAAAATCGCAAAAAAATTAGTTATAATCGACGCTAATAGATAAGTTAACCGTTAAATGATGTATTAAACTCAATAATTCATAGAGGAAAATGTTAACTACACTATTACAATTCAACAGAACATTATATAGAGTTGGTTAAAAAGGCCCTGGAGATTATCGAAAGATTAAAACAGTTACTTTTAGTTCCACTATAGAGAATGCTATGGTTTATAGAATAGTGAATGTTGGTATTTCAAAATCCATATGATTCCAAACTCAGATTCCTTATAGTTGACTTTTGAATGACTTTAAAAAGGCCTGTTGAACCACTGTTAAGAATTTATTTCCTTCAGTATCTATACACACAGCTTTAAGCTAAATTGCGATAAAACCAAAACAATGGGACCTAAAAAGCTGAAATTCGACAGGAATATTACACAGTAGTGTCTAAACTATGTAGCCAAACAAGATTTCGACGGATTAATTCAGAAAAAAAGAAATGGGGTAATATCATTCAATGTCAAAATAAAAACCCTTCATAAATCGTGGGAAGATAAAAATAAATATCAAAATAATACAAACAAAATATAAATTATCTTTCATTAACAAGTAAATACATATTATGTGCATAATGTGGAAAATTATAAGGCCCCTTTCCCTTAAACGCCTGCACACATTTTCCATTATTTGTTTAAAGAAGTGTGTTGTTTACTTTAATTGTATGTGAGTGTGTTGCAATCAAAATATTCCCAATGGTATCATTCCCCCATTAAAATTTGATTACAGAACATTTCTTTCTTCTACTTAATTTTCAACAAATTTAACTAACATTTGTAGAAAAAAATATATAATAAATAAAATCTTGCAGTGAACCTTATCAGTAACGATTATTTTTAAAAGCAACGTCCACTTAACAAACAAATAAATATATATATATTTGTTGAAAAATGCCAAAAAAACATATTAACGATTAAATGTTATTTGAAAAAATTATAGTAAAGAAAGCTATAAAAAAATATAGTCAAATTGTTTAAACAAATACGTGTATATTATATAAATAAACATATTAATAATGAGTTATTATTAACAAAATAAAATATTTATTGCTAAATAATATTCTATTAGAAACAACAATAGTTACGAGTTTAAATTTAAATTGTGGAAAATTAAAAACTAAGATATAAAATAAGGATGTTTTGATAGGAAATTTTATAATTAAAAACTATAAAAAATAATGTTATTGATTATTAGTAATACAATAATTTCTAACTGATCTATAGACAAGATTATAAACTGATCTATAGTCGAGACTATAGTCTGATCTATAGTAAAGACTACTACTGATCTTTAGTCAAAACTATAGACTGATCGATCTATAGTAAAGACTACTACAGATCGATAATCAAGACTATAGACTGATCTATATTCAAGACTATAGACTGATCTCAAGTTAAGACTATAGACTGGTCTATAGTCAAGACTATAGACTGATCTATAGTCAAGACTATAGACTGATCTAGAGTCAAGACTATAGACTGATTTATAGTCAAGACTATAGACTGATCTAAAGTCAAGACTATAGACTGATCTGTAGTCAAGACTATAGACTGATCTAAAGTCAAGACTATAGATTGATCTATAGTCAGGACTATAGACTGATCTATAGTCAAGACTTCATACTGATCTATAGTAAAGACTATAGACTGATCAATAGTCAAGACTATAGACTGATCTATAGTCAAGACTACAGACTGATCTATTGTGAAGACTGTAGACTGATCTATTGTCAAAACTATAAAGTGATCTATAGTGAAGACTATAGACTGATGTATAATCGCGACTAAAAACTGATCTATAGTCAAAACTATAGAATGATCGATCTATAGTAAAGGCTACTACTGATCTTTAGTCAAAACTATAGACTGATCGATAATCAATATTATAAACTGATCTAAAGTCAAAACTATAGACTGATCTATAGTCATGACTACAGACTGATCTATAGTCAAGACTACATACTGATCTATAGTCAAGACTATAGACTGATCTCTAGTCAAGACTAGAGACTGATTTATAATCGAGACTAAAAACTGATACATAGCAAATACTATAGATTGATCCATAAACAAGACTACAGACTGATCCATAGTCAAGACTACAGACTGATCTAGAGTCAAGATTATAGACTAATTTATAGTCAAGACTATAGAGTGATCTATAGTCAAGACTATAGACTAATCTATAGACAAGACTATAGACTGATCTTTAGCCAAACTATAGACTGATATATAGTCAAGATTACATACTGATCTATAATAAAGACTACAGACTGATCTATAGTCAAGAATACATACCAATCTATAGTCAAGACTACAGACTGATCTACAGTCAAGGCTATAGACTGATCTCTAGTCAAGACTAGAGACTGATTTATAATCGAGACTAAAAACTGATACATAGCATATACTATAGATTGATCCATAAACAAGACTACAGACTGATCCATAGTCAAGACTACAGACTGATCTATAGTCAAGACTATAGACTGATCTATAGTCAATATTATAGACTGATCTATAGTCAAGACTATAGATCAGTCTATAGTATTTAAACTATGGACTAATATATAGTCAAGACTATAGACTGATATATAGTCAGTACTATAGACTGATCCATAGTCAAGACTATAGACTGATCTATAGTCAAGAAAACAGACTTATCTATAGTAAAAACAATAAAGACTGGTCTATAGTCAAGACTATAGACTGACTTATAGTCAAGACTATAGACTGATCTATAGTCAAGGCTATAGAATGATTTATAGTGAAGACTATAGACTGATATATGTATAGTCAACAATATAGACTGATCTATTGTCAGGACTATAGACTGAAATATGTATATTCAATACTATATACTAATCTATAGTCAAGACTACAGACTGATCTATAGTCAAGACTATAGACTGATCTATAGCCAAGACTATAGACTGATCAATAGTCAAGACTATAGATTGATCAATAATCAAGACTTAAGACTGATCTATAGTCAAGACTTCAGACTGATCTATAGTCAAGACTTTAGACTGATCTATAGTCAAGACTATAGACTGATCGATTGGCAAAACTATAGACTGATCGATAGGCAAGACTATCGACAAGACTATAGACTAATCTATAATCAGGCCATTAGACTGAAATGTAGTCAAAACTTTAGATTAACATATAAAAAACACTGAAGAACAGCCTATAGTCAAAACAATATAGAAGAATGGTATGTAAGTAAGTTTTAAAAAATGTCCACTGAATTTCCTTAAAAATTAAGTTTATTGCACTGAAATATTTTAAAATCCTCGCATGAACTACAATCTATTTCAAATTATTTTTAAAATTTATTACATATTCGCAAAAAAGCCTCTAAATTTCAGAACAAAGTATTTAAACGTGTTTGGAAAATAAAATTTAATTGAATTGAATTAAAAGCTTACTAAATCCATCATAGTATGAAAATTTAACAACATTTTTACAAGTACAGTCCAAAGTTTTATTTTAATTAAGTAGTTTGTGAATTTTTTTACTTTTTTTTAACGAAAAAATTCCATCTAAAAAAAGCTTAAAAACAAAAACTAGTTTTCCCTTAAAAATTAATTTTGTAATGAACAATTTACAACTGCAGTAAATTGTGTTTGAATTACAACGACAACAATCATTAATTTACAAAATTATAAATACAAAGACAAATTTGTCAGAGACAGACTTAATAGTTAGGCACCAGCTTATGATTGTTTAAATTCGATAAAAATTTTAAAACTAAAAAAAAGTTTTCACTTTCTAAGTCACAGTTCACATGTTTTTATTATTAACTACAATATGATCGTGCTGAGTCATCTCCTCCTCATCATCAGCAACAATATTATCGTCATCATGGCCTCTCTATGGAATATTTAAGTTGTGTTTTATTTTTGCGGCATGTTTTTGTTTTGTTTTTATTTTGATATAAATTATTTAAATGCATTTTAAATGAGTATTAAACAAAACAAAAAAAAAAAACAACATAAATAAAAAAACAAAGTTATTAGGAAAGTTAATTTATAAAGATTTTTTTATATTTATTTTAGTGACCTTTTCAAAGAGTAAACTGACTTTATTTGTTCGTTTAATGTAGTTTTGAAGTAATTATGAATTCCAGTGAATTCTAATTTTAACTTATAGACGTCGGTCGGTCGGTGGTTGTCGTATTCTGACGTCATAATTTCGTTTACTGTCTCATCATTTGTATTTATTTAAGATATCACAAGCGCATTAAGGCGGTATGCATTATGCATACAATAAAGTTTGTATACAACTTGAGGCATAGGTGGGGTAATAAACTAATTATTCATTTCAGTTGGTCCTTTAAAGAAAATCCAAATTTAAAGATTTCTAAATATAATGTTTTTTTTTGATTTTTTAAGCTTCAACATTTACATACTTCCATGTCATACTTTTAAGATTTCAAAAGTCGGAAGGACCCTTTTCATACTTATTTTTTTTCATACATTTTTATTATTTAAGTTCTTTTTACCACAAATGTATTTTTATATATCAAGTAAATATAAAATATTTATTAAAATTACTAACTTTATGAGAAATTTTCCAGTAGAGCAATTTTTAGTCGCCTTATACTTGATGACTAAGAATGATTCGTCTAGATTTCTTTAATTAGGTACATATAGTTAAATATTGCTTTGATCATAGTAATGATTAATAAAACTTTTAACTTAATTTAAATGAGAAATATAATTTCACAATTGTTTGCGAATTGTAGCAATAGAAGTAATTTAGTTGTAACTATAATTCTTGCAAAGATTTCATTTAAAATAGGTCACAGCAACGATGCCATTTTTAAGAGTTGGGAAACTATGAATGTTTTTGGCACAAAAAAATAAAACAGACCAACGAAATTTCAAAAAAGTTGAAATCCCGAGACCAAAGTGTTCTTTTAAAGTCGACAGGTTGGACTATCAGGTGACATAACAGATTTCCTAAGTAAAGGAATCTTCGCGCAGTTATAGCGTCTCAAATATGTTGCTTAATCCTTTAGAAAAAATATATTCTACTCTAGGACTAAAAAATTGTTAACCTATGTTATTAAAAACAATCATATTCGGCTATGATCGATCTTAAATACCCTTCCACCTCTTCAACCAAAAGAATTGTGCGTCTAACTGATTTTCGAGGATGCACCTAACATGGAAGTTATGTTCAATAAGGTACCGATTCCGAAAAAAATTATTCCGATTTAGTTATTTGTGAAAGAATTATGTTCATTTAATTGATTTTCGGAGGCAAGTATTATATAGGGTGGATTCAGATCCTTTAGAAAAGTATACTTTAGTCTCGGATTAAAAATTTTTTAATCTATGTAATTTTTGGAGGTGGACCTAATATGGATGTTATGTTCAATAAGGTACCGATTCCGGAAAAATGTTATTTGTGAATGAATTATGTTCACTTAATTGATATTCGGAGGTGAGTCTTATATGGGAGCTATGGTAATACGATTTCAATAAATATCAGATTTATGTGTGCAAAATTTTGTGGTGTTAACGATATTGCAGAGGGAGTTATTATTAGAATGATGAAATGAGCTCGATGCGTACTTGATTTCAGAATATTTCATTAACAAAGGTGTGGCATTTAAACACCCATATTATTATTGACATGGATCGGGGAGCATCTCTATTAACAACATGACTTTGTGTTCCAATAAAAAGTATTAATTAAAAGTCGACTTTTAGTATTTTATAGTCGACTTTTTGGCTTTTTTCGACATTTCGACTTTTTCCGACTTTTCAACTTTGTTCGACTATTTTCGACTTTTTTCGACTATTTTTTGACTTTTTTCGAGTTTTTCCGACTATTTTAGAGTTTTTGACTTTTTTCCACTTTTTTAAAATTTCCGACTATTTTTGACTTTTTTCTACTATTTTCGAGTTTTCGACTTTTTCCGACTTTATGACTTTTAGACTTTTTACGACTTATCGACTTTTCGACATTTTTTGACTTTTTTCGACTTTTATTTACAAAGTCGACTTTTCGACTTTTTTCATAGACGATAGTCGAGCAAAATAGTCGACTTCGACTTATTCGAAAGTCGAATTATAGAACCCTAGTATAAATCATATAATATCAGTCTCTCACTACTTATTAAACATGCTTTACTAATCATCAAAATTTCAGCTTTTCTCAAAATATATATGGAATGAGTTTTTTATTTGAATTTTCTCAGAAAAACAGTTTAATTTCCATGTAGGAGAAAGATTTAATAAATTGCCTAAAACTATTTAGAGTAATTAATTTATTTTTCCTTTAATAAGTTTTTTTTTTCAAACACTTAAAGTGTCTGAATGATTTGCAATTAATTGGCAGTAATTAGTTATATAAAACGTATAATATAAATGTAATTATGTACCTATATTAAAGTAATTTATTAAAAATTAATTAAATCCACAAAACCCCATTAAATTTAAATGAAATAATTTAATTAAAAGACTCCTGAGAAGATATACACAATAAATATACTTAAAGTGTGTATGCATGTCAAAAACATCATAATCCATTTTCATTAAAGTTTTTGTTTTCTACCTATTGATTCCATTTTAATTAATGTCTTAACTGTTTACTTTAATAATGAAACTCATTTAATAAAATTTATATATTCTGGGAATTAAATACACACAACACTATAATAGCATACAATGTATGTATGTATATGTTTATAGGATAAAATTTAATATCTATGAGAATTTTCTAGAAATATTATGTATTTTACATTATTTTAATTATATGTATATCGGTACCAAAAAAGCAAAAGGTCATAATGGTTTTAAAAAAGTAGAAAGCCAGAGACCAAAGTACACTTTTCTTAAGGTTTATGCAGTGCTAAATCCAAATCTGGCTTAGAATTTATAAATCACATCAGATATACTTAATAAAGGTGTCTTAGCTCTGTTATAGCGTCACAAATATGTCCAAAAACGAGAGTTTTTCAAATTTCAAGGCACGATATCTTGAAAGCCAGATATCATGAATAAATTCTCTGGATTACAATTTGTTTGGCCTGTATAATTGACTCACTAATATGTATTAGTATCGCGGTGTAAGTTGATATGAAAAATATATAAACATTATTCTCTCTCTGTCCCTCACATTGCATGAATGTCGGCTCCGACTAATAGAGATCGTACCATCCTATACAAAGTTCTCCTTTATGAAATTCTTTTGATAATTTTCAATCAAATCAAGAAACAAATATTGCTTGTCAATAAATTTCCAAAGAAAGAAAAACTTAATAGGAACAATTTTAAGATTTTCTTAATAAATTTTAATATTTCAAAAAAGGAACATATTGACCTTCTGGGCTATGTTTTTTTTATTGTTTTTTTTTTTTGTGTTATACTCAATATCAAGTGAAATATATTGAACATAAAAAAGAAATATGTATAACGTATGCATGTATATTTTTAGATGTAATATGTAGAGAATTCATCATCAGACAAAGTCGACTAAAGAATTAGGTACAATATACAACTTCATAAATTTAATATATTTTTCAGAGTTGTAATTACCGGCCCCAAGATCTTTGAATTTTCGCACCAGCTATTAAATACATAACGACAGATCCACAGATATCTCACAGTGAATAAGACGATATACTCTTTTAAAAACCTTGACAAAACTTTCAACTGTATTCTTCTAGTGTTCAGTACTATTTTAACTTACTGAGTCGATCTTTAAAAATGGAACCAGACTACCAGAGTTGTAAATAGTTATAGTCGCATAACAACATTCTCAATTACCGGCTCGAATATCGTTAAATTTACCCACCAGCTATTAAATACATAACGACAGATCTACAGATCTCTTAAACATAATAAGACGATATTTTAAAAAAACTTGAACAAAATCTGAACTGTATTCTTCCAATGTTCAGTACTAATTCAACTTACTGATTCGATCTTTAAAAATAGAACCAGACTACCAGAGTTGTAAATACTTATATTCGCATAACAATATTCTCAATTACCGTCCCGAAGATCTTTAAATTTACCTACCACATATCGACAGATCCACAGATCTCTCAAACTTAATGAGACGATATATTCTCTTTAAAAAAACTGAACTGAAACTGAACTGTGTCGATCTTTATAAATTGAACCAGACTACCAGGAAAATCTTTTTAACTTTTTTCTAAATTTCCATATTGATATTGGATCTAGATAAATATAAAAAATAGTGCGAGGAAGGAGTCCTAACAATCAACTCGACATTGTGAAATTTATACAGATCTCTGAGACTTACTGTGCCGACAATGTCCTTAAGTTTCGCACTTAGAAATTTGTTAAAAATAATCACAATCCATTTTTTAAATTGCTACGACAAATTGTAACTCGATTTGACAACGAAATGATTTCCTAAAGGGTCTAACCTTAAATATACAGATATCCCTAAGATTACTTTGTTATAAATGGAACTAAGAGAGTTTTATCGAATATAATTCTAAACATCTCAACTGCGATCTTTCCATATCCTGTACCATTTTAAAAATATGTTATGACTTTTAGCTTAAATCTTAGAATCATCTATTGGATATTAACTATAGTAGTCTCATATTGATCTATTTCGTTCTGATTTTACGAGTGAACATTTTACATAACATCGGGTTTGATAATATAATGTTAAATATTGAAAAATATTATTTACTTTTAATCAACATCTGCCCTACGAAATAATAAAGGAAAAGGTTAAGAGGTTATATTTGATTTCAGGATTATCCTGTTACACTCTGAACATATATAATTCAATGTTAAATAATGTAAACTTATCTCGAGAGGGTTAGAAACTATCTTTAGATTCACTTATAGATTCCCTTTCTTGACTCAGAGATTTCTCTTCTACGAATAGATATTGAGATGGAAAATGGAGAAGTATAAAGTGATAATTAGAATATGTCTTAGGTTATGGACAGTTTGAAGATCCTACGGATTGCAGCCAGAGCTCTAGGTTAGCCAAGATTTAATTCTCGGATGTTTTTCGCAACCGTATTGTAGTCCTAAATTTCTGACTATATAGGCATTAGGCAATCTGATACCAAGTGCATCATAGAAAATTACCGATCCAGTGCCTGTTACAGTTTTGAACTATCCTCTTGTCGGTATTCCAATGACCGGATCTTGAGATATATTACTAATCTTTACCTGTTATACCTAATTAAAGGGTTTTAAAAGACATCCATTCGTGACGCAGTTTTCCTCTGTCTCAGATCACCGCTTGGCATTACAAACTGTAGGGTTCCACAAACAAATAAAAGTCCTTAAGACCTTTTTTTATTTATTTTTGCACAACAAAGCAATTAGGACATGAACAGCACACACATTGACGACATGTTAACATGACATGGTAAAGCCTTGATAGGATACCCTAGTAAGAAAATACTTAAAAAATATAATATACAATACGAAAAAGGACAAGTTGAAATAAATTTTGCCAACAAACGAAAAGGAAAATAATTAAAATATTGAATTTTATTGTATATGCATAAAAACCTATAACATTTAAATGTTATTGGCAAGTTCCGGGGAAATATAAATAATAGGTATTGAAAAGAGTATTAGGAAGATGTTATTTTATAAGGATATAAGAGTCTTAAATAAAAATAAATAACCTAAACTATTTAATGATGTTAAAGTAGTAATTTCTCAAGAATCTCTAATAAATTACAATTTTCTTTTTATTCATTTCTTTACAGTTTGCAAACACAGAAAGTTATTGGAGGAATAAGAAAGTGAAATAAAATGTTTAAAATAGCCAAACCACCAATGAGTCAAAGTGCTGGACAACATCAGCAGCATGTACAGCAGCGTACACCCAAAACCACGCCTCTAGTCGATGACTATGAAATTTCTAATACAGTATTGGGTCTGGGTATAAATGGAAAAGTTGTTGAATGTACAAATCGTAAAACAAATCAAAAATATGCATTAAAGGTATTTATTTATAACAAATCGTATGCGAAGAACCCATGTAAATTACAAGTATTCTGAAATGTTATTTTTATACAATAGTCTACACCATTTCCAAATGAATTTTGTATTAATAGGTTCTAACTTCAAATAGTGTGTGGATCAAGTACTAACAATCAATTTGACATTGTGTCATTTACACAGAACTCTGAGATTTACTGAGCCGTCTTAATGATCATGATCATTAAGTTTTCCAAAGAGAACTTTTTCGCGAATAAAACCATCTCCTGGGGATCTTTGGGACTTATTAAGCCATACATGATTAGGTATATTGTAATTCTGATTGATCATTTCCTAACGAAATGGTAAAGCTAAATTTTGGGTTAACTGTTTACCCGATTAGTCCGAAAAATTTGAACTCCCAGAGGTTTTTTAATGTTCTTTCTTTGCCAATACGTAGCTTCTTCAAAAAACGATAGTTCTTTGTATCGTATATACTCTTCGAGCGTCTTTGTTGACTACAACTTCTGAGTGTCGAATTTTACAAAGACGTCCTGCTTATAACAATGATTCTGATCTAATGCTTCTCATTTATTTCTAATTTCTAAACGTATTTCTAAACGAATATCTTACCTGCTAGGAAAAAAACTGACAATCACTGTTCTCAGAGACTTTCAGAACCAAACATAAACGTCTGAGAGAAACTGCTGAAGAAACTGTAGAGGTTAGGGTTCCGTATACATATAGTCACGCCAACGGTTTAGTCATAACTGAGTCCAGATTTAACGATAGAATGGTATCGAATCTTGAATCCTTGATCAAACCGTATATATGATTACGCCGATTGTGACATAACTTGAAGACGGATTTATCCCAAAAAAAGATAGCACGCTGTATTCTAAATCTTCAAATGTTGTGAGAAATGAGAAACTGCTGAAGAAACTGTAGAGGTTAGGATTCCGTATATATAGTCACGCCAACGGTTTAGTCATAACTAAAGCCAGATTTAACGATTGAATGGTATCGAATCTTGAATTCTTGATCAAACCGTATATATGATTACGCCGATTGTGACATACCTTGAAGACGGATTTATCCCAAAAAAAGATATCACTCTGTATTCTAAATCTTCAAATGGTGTGAGAAATGAGAAACTGCTGAAGAAACTGTAGAGGTTAGGTTTCCGTATATATAGTCACGCCAACGGTTTAGTCATAACTGAAGCCAGATTTAACGATAGAATGGTATCTAATCTTGAATCCTTGATCAACCCGTTTATATGATTACGCCTATTGTGACATACCTTGAAGACGGATTTATTCCAAAACAAAAGATGTCATGCTCTATTCTAAATCTTCAAATGGTGTGAGAAATGAGTTCATCATTTCTCCTAAATTCAAAGAACATTTTTAATAGGATTCAAAAAAGGAATAGACAAAGGATAACAATGAAATATCATGTTCCTTATAACATTCAAAATACTATTCGGGAAAGAATAACTTCTTCGTTTTAATCTGAACTGATTAATTAATTCCAAGGTTTAACATTTGGAAATGGTGTATAAATAATACCGAATGCAAATCTAACTTAATTTCCAATTCGAATTTATTATTTTTTTTCCATCAAAAACTTCTTATGTTTAATTTATTATTTTCCTCTTTTGCGTTATTTCATTGAAACAAAAGGTTTTATTGGACAGTCCTAAAGCGAGACGTGAAGTTGACCTACATTGGCGTGTCAGTAGCTGTCGTCATATTGTCAATATTGCCGATGTCTATGAGAATACATATGCTGGTAATAAATGTCTCTTAGTCGTTATGGAATGGTGGGTAGTGAATGAACATTATCTCATTTATATCATCATTAGATATATTAGTTAGATAGAAAGATACGATTGTTGCACAATAATTATAATTATGAATTAATTAAATAATGATAACGTTTAGTTTCTTTTTTTGTATAGAGAATTATTAGATTACATTTTATCTAATGACTATGTGTTTTTTATAACTTTGTATCTCTATCTCTATGTATGTTTTAGTATGGAGGGTGGTGAACTTTTTCAACGTATACAAGATAATGCAGATGGTGCATTTACCGAAAGAGGTTGGTAAATATTTATAGTTTGTTAAAGTACACATAATTTTACACCTATTTGATTTTTTTGGTTTTTTCTTTAGAGGCTGCTCAAATAATGCATGAAATCTGTGTGGCCGTACATTTTCTGCATAGTCGTGATATTGCTCATCGTGATTTGAAACCTGAAAATTTATTATATACATCGCCACATCCAAATGCTATTTTAAAATTAACAGATTTTGGCTTTGCCAA
This sequence comes from Lucilia sericata, assembly GCF_015586225.1. Lineage (NCBI taxonomy): Eukaryota > Metazoa > Arthropoda > Insecta > Diptera > Calliphoridae > Lucilia > Lucilia sericata. The sequence continues at coordinate 146,549 of NW_023994889.1, read as the reverse complement.
AGAAACCCTTATTAAGGATACCCTACAAACGCCATGCTATACACCATATTATGTTGGTAAGTAATGTTTCCCAATAACCATTAGATGGGAAGATCGCCTTGGCGATCAAACTCCAAACTGTAGCTCAAAAGGCTATAGGTGAAACCTGCCTATTATTAGACTGATATTTTCTCCTTATAACTTTATGAAGTCAAGGTCCCACAAAAATTACAGATGAGATCGAGTAAAGTTGATCGTAATTTTCTAGTTTACAACTTTGACTTTTGATTCCGAATAAAAAGTAATTTTTTCTTGATTGAATTTCTATCGATCGTTATATTTCTGGAGGTAGATGTTAGGGTTTTATTATTCATTCTATATTCAATTACGAATAAATTTGCAAACATCACACTGATCCTAAAGTTTTCACAAACGATGTTGTGTTCTTGACTGTCATTGATTTAGCATTATTTCTTCTAAAGATGCTGATCTAAGGTTTTCGGAGAAAATACACGATCAGCGTAATTACGATCGATAGTTATTTCTCTGGTTATATTAATATTCATTTAGGAGTAAAGAATCACCATTTTGATTTAGAGTTAGAGTTCCAAGCAGGATATATAAGTGATTAAAAAGGCTGAAATTGTCTTAAATCCTATTGAATACTTGATAGGTAAATACCGCCTACTAAATAGCTACTAGATTGTCGTGGGAGACGATGATATAGGAAAGTTCTGATATTGATCATTTCTTTAAAGTTCCTTTCTACAGTTTGTCTCAGAAAATATATAGTAGAATAAGACTACAAAGGCTTCACTCTTGAGAAATTGTCGTTTTCAGCTAGATGCATTGGTGTTCATAATAATGGCGAACTGTAGGTTCAGATTTTATACAAGTCGACTTGGTATCCATTAGAAAAGGGGAAAACTAATACACATTTCTTAGGTTTAGGTAAGAAGGGTAGTCAGTCAATCAATCATGAGTGGATCATATGGGTCCACCGATTTGCGGTCCCGTTGTGATGCCCAAGTGATCATAGGAGTACATTAGAGTACTACTTATTACTTCCAGATTTAAACCAGCCAGATTGATTCACAAAGTATAGGATATGTTTGAGGCTTATACCAGTTAGCTCCTCGAAATAAGAGAGAGCGGCAAAGCCGAAACATTGTTATCCGCAATAACAAAGGAGGTGAGATATTGTTTCCTCTTCCTTCTCCTTATGACAACTTCTACAGTAGTCGAAACTCATTCTTCTGGTGTGATTGCCGATTGCACAGTGTCCCGTTATGATTGATACCAGCATTATTATCTGCTCCCTGAGAAAGCTTAACAGTAAGCTTGACCTGGGATCATCGTATAGAGGTCAAATTGACCTCAAAGATAGACAGGTGGTTTCACTAAACCATCTGGTTAGGGCCATTTCATATGGTACAGCCTGAACCAGTGTCTTACAGTTTGTAAGGGAGATACCAGTAAATTCGTCGATTTCATCTTTCTCTCTCATCGCACCATTTCTGGCAAGTTCTTCAGCTACACAGTTTTCCTGACAGTTACTATGTCCAGGGACCTATATTAGTGTTATTCTAGAATGTCTCGCTATCTCATTCTGAGATACCCCTTATCTCTTTTATTCCTATGATCTTCTTCTGATGGCATTCCAATTAAAAACTTTGTTTGAGAATACATAGAGGCCAGAGTATAAAAGCCAGATGGTTATTGATTGTTTTGATATTGCGGTGTGGCTTGCAATATATACTATTTACATTTCTGTATACAAGTTGCGGTGTTTCCGGAATCCTGTAAAATTTGTATGTCGGATACGTCTTATAAACTTGTGGGATATCTATCTGTCAATATAGTCAATGTATAAAACACAACTATGGCGATTAGCAATATCAAAATTATTTTGAATATTTATAATATATCGCTACTTTATGCGGATCTTTGCCAGAGTTTTTGAAACAACTAAATGTCTAATAGGTCTTTAAAGACCCCTCTATCTATAAGTGCCTGTCTACACTAGAAAACTTTTGATTTTGAGTGAGAAAGAAAGAAATATCATTCATCTCTCTCGCGGTACGAAGTTTCTAGTACTCGGAAACTTGTTTTGTTTGCAATGCCATTAATACATAGTTTCTGAAACAAAAGATTATATGTGTAGACATTAAAGAAACATCAAAAGAGAATTAAGAAAAAGTTTCTCAACAAAAGTTCCCCAGTGTGGAACAGGTCTAACAAATCAAAATTGAAAATGTCTGATAGGTGAACTTCACTTTAAAAACCTCCCTAACTACAAGGAATCAAAATTGAAAATGTATTAACAAACTTTTTTTCTTATCTTTTACAGCTCCTGAAGTTTTGGGTCCCGAGAAATACGACAAAAGTTGTGACATTTGGTCTTTAGGCGTTATCATGTACATTTTACTTTGTGGCTTTCCACCATTCTACAGTAATAACGGTCTGGCCATATCGCCGGGCATGAAAAAACGCATACGTACCGGTCAATATGATTTTCCCAATCCAGAATGGAAAAATGTCAGCCAATCGGCCAAGGACTTAATTAAAGGCATGTTAAATGTAGATCCCAGTAAACGTTTGACCATCGAAGAAGTAATGCGTAATAAATGGATTGCCCAGTATATGGAAGTACCAATGACACCACTGTGTACAGGACGTATGCTTAAAGAGGGTGAAGAAACATGGCCTGAAGTGCAAGAAGAAATGACCAGATCCTTGGCAACAATGAGAGTTGATTATGATCAGGTGAGTCAGGTGAGAGGGTAAAATAGTGGAAAGGATTAAAAATAATAACATTTGGTTTGATTGCAGATGCACATCAAGGCCTTGGATAAGTCAAATAATGCTTTATTAAGTAAAAGACGAAAAAAGATTGAGGAAATTGCTGCTGCTCAGAAAAAGTAGAAAGTGAACAACCGAAGTAGAAGAAAGCCTCAATTATAAATTATAAACACTTTAACAATAATTTGACTTAAAAGTAAAAGTCTGCCCCAGAAAAAAACAGACAAATTTTTAAAGAAATGAAAAGGACAACAAATGTTAAGGAATGACGTTTGTTTATTTTTTAAAAACAACAATTAAATTTTTATTTGTTAATTTGTATACCTTTGCTATAAAGGATTTTACAAATTCATATTTTAATTATTTACACTGGAAAAATGTTTATTTCGTTTTTATGCAAAATATTTGCTTATTTTTTTTTAAATTTTATAACTCAGTTGTTTTTTGTTTAAATAAACTTATTCTTTACTATGTAAAAGCTTAAAAAACAAAAAACTCTTGAGAAAAACAATGTGACGATAAAACGAAATTACTTAAACAAAGATTATTACATAAAAAAATTAAATATATTAATATTAACAAAATGCGAGTAAAAACATACTAATAATATGTTAAAACTTTAAGTCAATAAATAATTTAAATACATGCATAATTATATTAAAAATAATAAAAAAGTTAACATTGCTCTATATATATTATACAAACAAACATATAAATGTAAACATTATATACAACAAAAAAAGTTAAAAACAAAAACAAATAATTATTAAAATAACTACACTGCAAGAAACTGTTGTTAAGGTGAAAACTATGAAAAAACAAAAACTTAATAATATACGCTCTAGGTATTCATTTTACTAATAAATTCTTTTTAGTTTATAGAGGTTTATAAAAACGCATTCAAAACAAAATATTATTTAAAATGTTAATTTTTTTCATTTAATTTTTGGTAAAATTTTTAAAAATAATAAAAAAACACAAGTATTTTTATAGCTCTTTTGTAGCCATCTAAAGGAATGATACAAAATAATAAATATAAAAATTATAAAACAAAAAAACTATATAGTTATTATTATTATTGTTGTAATAATAAATAAAAAAATACATACAATAATTATGATGTTGGTGTATTTATTAATTAAAAGTCTGTATTGTAGTCTGTGTATTATAATATGTTTCGTGCGGAAATTTGTTGAAAATATCAAAATTGATTTACTAAATGTTTATAAATGAAAATTTATTAATGTTAAATTTGTTGTACATAAATGTTGTTGATACATACAAACAAACAAACAAACACAATCAATACATATACAATGAAAAGTTAATTTTAACTGGAAACAAATTGCTAAATAAATATGAAAAAAAGACCTACAAATTTCATTGAATTGGTTAATAATTGGTAAAAAGATTGGAATATATTTATTAAATGGGAACAGAATATTGTTGAAGTATAATTGGTATCCAATCATTAAGAGGATAATGTTGTTAACTGCATAAATATTTTATTTACAACTTTATGAAGTCAAGATCTCACTAAAATTACAGATGTGAAGGAGTAAAGTTTCTAGTTTAGAATTGTGAGTTTTGATTCCGTATAAAAAGTAATTTTTTTATTGATTAAAATACTATCGATCGTTATTTTTCTGGAGGTGATGTTAGGGTTTCATTATTCATCCTATATTCAATTACGAATAAATTTGCAAATTCTAAAGTTTTCACAAACGTTGTTGTGTTCTTGACTTTCGTTGATTTAGTATTATTTCCTCTAAAGATGCTGATCTAAGGTTTCGGAGATCGCAAAAGACCAGTGTTATTACGATCGATAAATCATCCCTATTCCATATTTCAATTCGAATCGAAATTTTCTCCGTTTGGCAACTTTGGTATTCTGCATTTCGATTAAACTTTCGTTGATTTAGCATTATTTCTTCTAAAGATGCTGATCTAAGGTTTTCGGAGATCGCAAAAGACCAGTGTTATTACGATCGATAATTCATCCCTATTCCGTATTTCAATTCGAATCGAAATTTTCTCCGTTTGGCAACTTTGGTATTCTGCATTTCGATTAAACTCCATCTCTAAAAAAACAACTTACAAAAACGTAGTTACGATCGTAATGCAGAATACACACAATCGTTAAGCATTGAAGTAAAATGGTATTGCTTCTTCTTTTGCATACGTTTCCGTTTTTTTGTTGGAATACCAATTTTCGATCGTAGCTGAATGCGGAAACGTAATCGAAATGCAGAATAGGGGTGATTATTTTTCTGATGATAGATGTCAGGGTATCATTATATTAATCTTCATTTAGGAATAAAGGATCTAAATTAAATCCAGTCTCAATGATTGTAGAATTCCAATTCGTGGGAGTCTATAATGTTGGAAGGTTCTGTTATAGATCTTTTCCTTAGAGTTCCATTCTACAGCTTTTCTCAGCATATACATATGTATAGTCGAATAAGACTACAAAGACTTCACTCTTGAGAATTTGTCCATAGAATTTGTCCATTAGTGTCCATAATAATGGCTCACTGAAGGTTCAGAATTTATAGAAGTCGACTTGGTATCCATTAGAAAAGGAGGAAACTATTACATATTTGTTGGGTTTAAGTTTAGATAAGATGGCTAGCCACTCAATTAATCATGAGTGGTTCACATGTCTCGTCCCAATTGCTGTACCGTTATGATGCCCTAGTATTCATAGCAAATACTACTCGAAACTTCCAGATTTAAACCAGCCCGATTGATTCACAAAGTTTAGGATACTTTTGAGTCCTATCCCAGATAGCTCCTTTAGACAAAAGACACCAGCAAAGCCGAAAAAATGTTCTCTGCTCTCACTGAATGATAGGCAATAGCAAAGGAGGTCAAGTATTGTTTCCTCTTCCTCCTCATTATGACAACTCCTACATTAGTCGTTGTATTCGAGACCCATTTATCTGGAATGATTGCCAATCGAAGAATGTACCAGCATTCTTATCTGCTCCCTACGAAAGCTTAACAATAAACTTGACTTGGGACCATTATAAAGAGGCCACATTGAAATCGAAGTGAGGCAGGTGATTTCGCTAAACCGGTCGATTTCTTTTTTCAACTTCTCACGATTAGCATTTTTAACGAATTCATTTATTTATTGAATCTACCTTATTTATGAAGGCTTAACAATAAGTATGTGCCCTTCCGATCTCAGTTGTGTCAGAGCAACTCTAGTTTCCCGCAGCAGGTTATTCTCTATTTCTCCTATAGGCGGTGCAAACAACACTCATGTAGTAACCTGAAACAGTGATCCGGCCAATTGTTTTATAGGTAGCCAACAAGGTTTCTTTATCCATTCCCTATTCGACTCTAGAGTTCGGTTTTAAACGGTTTCCAGGTCTGGACAGATGGTCTACTGTACCATCTTCATCCTCATTCTGACAACTTCTCCACTCGACTAACGGTCCTGATCTGTCTTTTTATTGCAGATAGAGAAACTCCACAGAACTGGCCTATTTCCAGTTCACTTAGTCACGTGGGTATTATTTAAATATCTTGCCATCTCATTGAGAGAACTCCGGCATTCATGGACAGTTCTATATGTATATGGAAAACACTTTAATAAGTGATTTAATAGCAGCTTCACTATCGCTATTAATACTAATACCTCTGTTAGACATCCAATTGTATCTTAGTCAATTTGACGTCCTCTTGATCGCTGATATTTCAGCTTGCAGGATACTGCAATCATCATTGAGTCTAAAAGAGATTTTAGTGAAGACTGCTCTTTAAAAGATCTTCTATAGACTAAGGACTTCCGCCTGCATGCCTGTGTTGTTATCTGGAAGTTGATGTTGTTGTTGTATAATAGTTTAAACTATAAAATTTTTAACCCTGAGGTTTTGTATTTAGGTCCAAGTCAAGAAATTGAGTTACTTCTGCAGGTGAGTCCATAATTTTATTGGGCTACGTACAGCGGTTGTCGACCTCCAAAAACAACTCTCATGCAGGGACCTGAATGAATGTCGTTTAAAGCTGCTGCATACGACTTACGATCCAAGTGATCCTGCACATATCTTCGTATGCTCTGCTCTGCGAATGTCTTTCCTGACATGTCTCGGAGGAGCGCATCCAACTGTGTGATGTAAAAGTAAGAATGACTCCTTCGGTGATATCCAAGTTTAGTCAACATGAATGGGAGGACCTTCCTTTCCTCGTGGTGCTCCGAAGTTATTAGAATACAGACCGTTACAATCCACAGATCGGCTTTGAATATGGCGAATATATCCACTAGAAATTGATAATATATTTCGGTTTTTTGGGTTTTCATTGTAAGTTCCCAGCGCCTTTTAATCTAGATTAGGAGCATAAATAGAGGTACATTGCTGCTATGACTTTAGTTCAACTTGTCATTATTGTTTACGAATGTCCTTCCTGACATGTCTGGGAGGAGCGTCAAACTGTGTGGTGTTAAAGTTCGTTTTACTGTTTGGTTAACATGACTGAAGGACTTTCGTTTCCTCATGCTGGTAGTGCTCCGATGTTATTCGCAAGCAACCCGTTACAATCCATAGAACGGCTTTGAATATTTCTCCACTGTAAATTGATAATATATTTCGGATTCTGTTTTTCCATTGTAAGTCCCCAGCGCCTTTCAAACCAGATTAGGAACGTAAATAGAGGTACATTGCTGGCTTTAGTTAAACTTGTCATTGTTATTTACTATCAAGAATAAAGACGGGTTTTTCTGCACATTGGGAATACCGATACAATATCAAATTATTGTGTTGCTGATGTGTTGGTTAAAGTGAAGAACATTATTCCTTTTGCGAAGTCTTTTAATAAAGTTAAGATATTAAGGAATGGAACTAAATTAGTGTAGATTTGAAAACCTTTTTAATGTCCATACATTTTTCATCATCATTTGCATAAATAAAATAATTTTTTATTAAGCACATTTGAAATATTGGATTTTTATTTCAAAAAATAAAATACGTTTATATCACACTACAATATATTGATAAAACTTCATTCACAGCTTTAAAATTTAGATTTTTATTAAAAAAAATATAATTCGATATTAATTATATGGCTGTTTTGTATCGACAATTCAAATTTCATATTTTTTTTTTTTTATAAATTTTCCTTAGAACCACCATGTAAGTTTAAAGTTTTCTCGATATGTACAAAAAGTATTTTATAATTTATTTGCCAAATACTTTTCCAAAGTATTATTAATTTTACAAATTTATTCTTTTTATAATTCTACAATATTTATTATTTGGGTATTTGTTTTTTTTTATAAATTTATGTATAATTTTCTCGGTTTAATGAATTCATTTTATAATTTTATAATTTTCTTCATTTAATAATTTTTTAAACGAAAGTTATTGCTTTACGAAGCGAAACCTCATCACCACTAATGTTAGGAATTTTAAAAATTCTACTTTAAAAAACAAAAGATTAGGGTCAACTTAGGAAATAAGTTAAAGTGATTAAAAAAATTAAAATAAAATTAGGATGTTTTAAAAACTTTTCTAATAATTCATTTTTATAAATGGAAAACAAAACTAATAAAATTAAATGAAAACAAATAAAGAATGTTGAAAAGGAAAAATAGTTTTTACATATTCATTAACTTGCTATTTTTAACAAAATTAGGAAACTAATAAAAGTTTAAATAAAATTCTTTAAAATATGTACTTCAATTAAAAAAAAAAAGAATTAATAAATTAAAAAATAAATAACAATAAAGATTTGCTAATTAAACAAACCTTTTAATATAAAAAATATTAATCAAATAACAAAACATAGCAAGTTAATGAACATTTAAGTTAATAATCATTTAATTAATTAATTATTAACTACGTAAACTAAATTAAAACCGTAGAAAAGGAAATAATTAACCCTTTTTTGGGTACTTACTTTTATTGCGTTTATTCTTGCGACAAGGATAATTATGTTTGCCAATTGTTATGGTGTTGTTTAAGTTATCTGTGGTCACTACTAAACCCGAACATATAATAGAATTTTGATTTGTTAAGGTATTTTGGTTACTATTATCAGGAATTTTAGGCACTTTTGTTATATCATTAGATAATTTAGATTCATTTTTGTGATTATTACTTGAATTTTCTTCAATATTTGGTTTCTTAATTGTTTTTAAATTATTACATTTACTTTTATCTTTATTATTGTCTAAAGTTTTAGCTTTACTATCACTGATCGCTGCTGCTGCTGTGGCTAATTTAAAATGCCAAGACATTTCAACTTCAATATCGGCTTGTGTTGGATCACCCATTAACATTTCCAAATTAACAGTAATATCGTTAAGATTACCGCCTTCTTTGGGTATGAATTCTATACCACCGTAATATAAAGAGCCCGAGTTGATGGGCAATGATTGATCGAAAAATAGTATGGTTTGCAACCAATTGGTACGCGGTGACCAGGGATCCGTACTAAATCCCAATGGGGTATGAGATTTTGTAAAATATACATGAAAATAGAGAGCTATACCGTCCATATGTCCCGTCTTTTGTATGGGCAGCATAAATTTACTGCGAAATTTCAGATCATCCAGAGTAGCTGTATTGAGGTTTAAAGATTTGATGGGAAATTGTTTGCTCATCACCTGTAAGAACAGAAAAGTAAAGAATTAGCAAAAATAAGCAATAGGACAATGTTCTCCTTTGCTCACAAGGATTTACCAATTATTCCCCTTAACTCACCTGATCTGGTCGAATACTTTGATAGCGCGGTTCAATTAAAGCCACCTCTCGCAAACATCTCATATTGAAACCATAAACATTTGACCACCAATTAATGTTACCATTTTTATGTTTAGTATCCTCCAAAGCCACCATATACAACTTGCCTTGATCGGGAAATATTAAACCACCTGGCTTTTTCAACCACTTATCACGAGCAAAAATAACAGAATCACAAATCGCCTGATACAGCAAGGCATAACCCATCCAATCACAAACTATGATATCCACCTCCTTCACGGGCAAATCTACTTCTTCTATTTTACCCTTAATGACTTCAATCACTCCCTCATAACCATTGGCCTGCACAATTTGGCGTGTGTAATATACAACATTTGAAGGATCTACAGCAAAAACTTTTGCAGCACCAGCTTTGGCGGCAAACAGGGCAAAAATACCGGTGCCACAGCCAATGTTCAAAACACATTTTCCTTTAAACAAATGTTTATTGTGCAGAATGGCCGCCTTGAAATTATCAATACGTACGGTGTCCTTAAGCATTTGATTCATCATTTCGACATGGGCATTATAATCTAAATGAAAATCTCTTGAAGTCATTGTCTCCACTGGTGTGGGGGTGGAAGCGGTATAGGTTGTATCACTGCCTCCATGGCCAGAATCATTTGTATCACTTTGCACAGGTTGTTTTTTAATGTTTTGCGGCTTCTTCTTGGAGTTTTCATTAGAATTCATGACGAGAATACGGTGGAGAGGTGCAAGCTTAATGATTGTGTTTTTAATTATCGACAAGATTCTTTTTTAAATTTGTTTTAATGAAATTGTATAAAAAGTATTGCCAAATTAAAAAAATAAAAACGGTTAATTTGACAAATGAAATGTAAACAAAGAATGAGAGAGAGAGTGAAAAAGTGCAAAAGGAGTTGCCATAATGGCAAGAAACAATTGTTAAGCCGCCTTCAAGGCGAATTCAGATAAGGTGGTGTTATTCAATCAGCTGATTATTTTCTTCTTCACTTGACTGGTACGCACTGACGTCAGCAAGGCGAATTCAGATAAGGTGGTGGCAGTTCTGCAACAACAACATTTTACATGTATTTTGTTTTTGCATTTGGTTTACGTAGATATCAAAAACAATAAGTACGGCGAATTCATTTAATGAAAAATTTTTGTAAAATGTTTATATTTTATTAAAAAATAATGATAAAGATATTAAAATTTGTGAGGAAAATATATTCTGAATTGAATAATGTTTGTTTCAAACGAAAAATTCTATTCCGGCAGATTTATTTGCAAAATTTAAGTGAGTGCCTGAAGTTAAGTAAAACTTAATTTTTTGTGAAAAATAAACATAAAAAAGTACATATTCATGAAAATATTATATTACGAATGAATGAATATTTGTTGCGAATGGATAATTCTACTCCGCGGAGTAATTTTCAATATTTGGACATAATGTAGCAGCCCCCGGACGGGTAAATACCTCATATGGGTTTTGTTATATAAAGCGTTCCGGAACAGACTTTTTTTAGTTAATCTCTTTATCTACATAGTGTATATATAAAACAATATTGTTTAATTTGTTAACATTTAATAGATTTCAAAATTAAGCCATAACGTAGAAGTCAGCTGCTGCCAGCCGGGTAAATACTTCATATGAGTTTCTTAATAGTAAGTGTTCCGGAAGAGATTTTTTTAGTTAATCACGTTATCTACACAATTTTAATATAAAATATAAAACAATATTGTGTAATATGTTAACACTTAATAGAAACAAATATTTTCTTAAATAACATATTTGTATACATACCAATTATGTCATTATTTAAATAAAATTATATTTGTTTACGAGATGCTTGGTATTTTCAGATTTTTTACATAAATAATTCAAAATATTAACAAAGTTTTTCTCCGTTTAACGGACATTTTTAAATATAAAAATGTAAACAATAACAAACTTTGACAGCTACGTAAACCATGCGAATTAAGAAAAAAATTATCAGCTGATTGAATAACACCACCTTATATAAATTTTGTTGTTGCCGAACTGCCACCACCTTATCTGTACCTCGTTTCTGTAATTTTTTCGAATCGAGAAAAAACTTAAAATATAATAGTCTTCCAGTCTTTAACAGTGTGACTCTGATTATTTTTAAACTGTACTCATTAAAATTTAATAAGAAATTTTGAAATTTCTTGTATTCACCCTGTTTTACACAAGATGATCATGAATTTTTCGACAGATTTGCTCGATACGAGAATTACAGAAACGGGGAACTGAATTCGCCTTGATGACAAGTAAAGGAACACAGCTTTTATATGAAAAAGAGTTTAAAATGCCCATAGCATTTATATCTAGTTACAATTGTATTAAAAAACGCAGAAAAATAATTATTTAATTTATTAGAATACAATTTAATTCGATTTACTTTTCACTAGATTTGTGTACTCGGTTTTAAAATGAGAAAAATTATGCGAATTCGTTTTTAAACGAGAAATTTACTCGGATTCGGTTTACAGAACAGACTATGTATTATTATTTTGCCCAAATTGGCTTTTTTATTACTGAATAAATAAATAAATAAATAAATAAAATGTCTTTGTTTTTACGTTATTGAACATTTTCTTAATGCAAAATTTTTTTAGAAACTGATTTTCTGCAAGTTGTTTTATATGGAGGATAGGGTCAAATAAAGGCCGAACCTCGTAAAACTTGGAGAAAGGATTTGTTTTTAATTTTTAAGAATTTTTTATCCATCCCTGCATAATTTCTCACACAACTTTTGTACTTGCTCTGTTTTGTTATTATAAACAATATATTTGCTTCCAAAATCCCACTTTCTGATCTCTCGGATTCCTTTTTAAAATCGTTGAAAATTTTAAAACTAAATGTAGTTGAAAACTTAGCCAGCTTACAGTCGATTTTGAGCCGCCGCCGACATATTTAGTGTCAGTCGTCGACGCCGTTACTATTTGTCGGCGCAGGGCTCGTTTCGAGTATTTTTTTCTCAAATTTTACTTCGTTCTTCAGTTTATCAAAAATGGCGAAAGTCGGTGCTCGTTCAATCGGAATTTTAACAATTTTTCTAATTATTTACAATATAAATCTATGTGCAACAAATCCACAATATGAAAGTAAGTGTATAAATAATAAAACAAATACCAATAATAAATTAAATAAATTGTGTTCGAAAGTCTTCGTAAAAATGAAAAAATTTTAAAATAAACTTAAAAATTTATCTTGTGTTAAAATTTCCATTTGGTGTTATTGGACTTTAGTTTTTTTCTTAATATCTATTGTTGACTTTGTTTCTTTAATTAAATTTCAACTTAATTAACAACTTCATTATCAACATCGTCATCAACCAGTTATGCTCTTCCTCTTCTTCGTATATGTTGATTTTTTTGATGTTTTTTATAAACAACAAGAAAAAATTAAAAAAAAAATAAATTAACAAAAAAATTTGTGGAGGTTTTTAACAATTTACCAAATAAATAATGAATAATTAGTGAATATTAAAATAGCAACAAAAATTTTAAAACGCAGCAAAAAAGAAAACAAAAAAAAAATGCCAACAAATGAAAATATTTTACCGTATAAAAAATAACGAATATAAAACGTAAAACGTAAAATGTAAAACGAAAATTGAAAATAAAAAAAGCAAAATTAAACAAAAATGTAATTTAAGCAGACGGGTCATTGACGAAATTCTTTCGATGGTAGTGTAGTCTATTTTATTGGTTGTCGAGTTATGTGGGGGTATTTATTTTCTTTTTTATATAAAACTACTGGTATTTAGCTGCTTTCGTGCGTCAAGTAATGTTAATAAAAACTAATTGAAATGATTATATCGTTACTGTTTATTTTTTTGTTTAGAAATTTAAGCTATACTGCAACAACAAAAATTGAATGACTTGACAGTCGGTGTTTTTTATTTTACTGCTGTATTGTTTTGTTTTGTTCTGTGTTAATTCTTTTGAGAGTTGTAAAGAATGCATTTAAAATAGTGTTGTAAAGTGTTTGCATTTTTTATACAGATTCGATATAAAATCACTTGTTTACCTGAACATTATTGTTAACATTACAAAGAAGATTTTGCTCGTTCTGGAGAAACTGTGGTACTCAAAATGTGATTGGTGTCCCAAGGACATTAAGACTATGAATAGAATATTATCTGGTCATGTCTATGACGGTAAATATTCAGACAACGGCTATTATATAGTTGGATTTGTAATGTTGATAAGACTCCTCAACATTAGATTTTTGAATATTCGAAATTTAACGATATCAGAATCAAGTACTCCATCTTCAATTCTTATGGCAATTTGCAAATATTGCTTAAAACCAAGAATCTTCCAAGAATTTTCAAACATTTGCTTACGTTTATGGATGAGGCCAAAATTGAGCTATGATTTTCTTACAGTGTGGCATTATAATAAAAAAAAAGATTTTGATCAATGAAAAATCGAAATTTTATTCTAAAACGGTTCCCCCTCTAGAACTGTTAATTGACTATAAAACCATATCATACAATAAATTTAGCTGATTGGATATCGTTAACAGGTGCCGTAAATGCTCTGAAGTTTTGAGGTTTATATGTAAACAAGGGATAGAGTCGATTTTTTTAGTTTTGGGATAATTCATATTTTTTATGATTAAGAATATTCAAGATATTTCGACTACGATATTGGTTTCAGTAAATTCAATTGTGGTGTCCGAGTTTACAGAGTACGAGATAGGTCTTATAACTAATTAATGTGTATAGACATTAGTTATAAATTTTTCAGTTATATCTAATTTTCTAAGAAGCAAAATTCAATATTACGCTAATTTAAAATATTTTCCGATACAAATTGATATTACACAGAAATGCTGGCAATTATTTTCAAAATTTTCCAACAATTTTATTACTTTTTTATAAATTCAACATAAATTACTTGGTTAATTAGGCATTAGTTAAACTTTTTGTGGTCTTAAAATGTTAAAGTCCTCATTATAAACTGAAAAAAAGGAACAAAATATAGCAATATACCTACTTTCCTCAGTACGTATGTATGTCCAAAATGATTAATCAAGACCCTTTTCATTTGGAGATGTTAATTCTCCAACTCTTGTATCCTATTCTTGTTGTAATCTGCACACCATTTACAAAACTAGTAAAGTTGGATAAAACCGATTTATGTTCTTTTTATAACATTTTTATATCGCCTTAAAGTCTTATCTTTCGTCTTCAAAATAAAGGCTTAAACTCTGTTATAACTTTTTCCTACATCGAGGTATCTTAACCTAAAGCTTGGAACAATTTCTTGTGTTTACTGAGATATCGTCCATTAAAGTTTTTAAAATTAGTTAGCCTGTGTATCAAACCAACCTAAAAATGAGAATAATACAGTCAAAGTCAATTATAAAATTGTTACAAGAGCTTAAACTTAATGTTGGCTTTAAGCCAAAAATTTATTCGTAATATTTAACAAATAATTTTCTTCTATGAAATTTTTAGAACTACTTGAAAATAATGGCCCCAGAAAAAAGAACTAGAAAACTAGTAATATTCAAGTGTTCATCCTTAAACGACTTTCTCAAGTGTTTAAGTGTTAGAGATTTATTCATAAAAATACAACAACAAATCATAACGAAAAAAATACTACATATACAAGCCGATTACATAGAGATACACTATGCTTGGAATATTTAAACACTTGTAATATAAAACAATTTGTAACACTCGCCATGAACACGAGATCAACTAAAGTCTCAGTGGTGGAAGTGCACTAGTACTACTACATTTGTTGTTTGTACGACTGGTACTTGTATATAGTACTTGCTAGTGCCATAACCAAATGCTGAATGAGACAGAAAGTTTTTTGGTTTTAGTTCGTTTTAGATTTGTTTTGTTTTATTTTTATTTATTTGTTTCTATAACATTTAATGGATGGATGCTTGACCAGATGGATAGACAGAGGCGGATGGTCGAACAGACAGACAGACAGACATATAGATTTATAGAGAGAAAAGACCGACAAGCAGATAAATGATTAACTAGCCATACTCGTACTAGCTGGCTAAGTAATAATGTGTATTACAAGTTGATTTCTTTACTGCTGTTGTAGTGGTTGATACTCATACTTGTGAACTACTATAGTATCCCAAGCAATGAATGTTTTTGCATAGTTCGGTAGGTTTATTTAGTTGGATGATATAGTCAACAACAACACTACCATTAAGCTGCCAGAACACTACTACTACTACTACTGCTGCTGTTACTGCCTACTATAAACTGCAATATTGTGCATTTGTATTGCTGGCGGTGGCAGTCGTGGCGGTGGTGATGATGTTGTTGATGACGAACGATGAATGATGATGACAATAAACACAATCATATGCAATAAGGAAAAAATGTCAGGAATTTAAAATAATGTTTAAGCTGAAATTGTAAAAATAATATGGGCAAATGCATTAGGATTGGTAAAACATTGGCAATTAGTACTTAAATTTAGAAAAAATATAAACACTACCAGTCAATGAAGTTGTACTTATTATCATACCCATTAAATTCCTAGAGAATTTGTAACACACATCGAAAGTCTTTCAATAAAGCGGGACTGTCCCTAAGGCAGTTTTTCATTGGTTATTCTTGAACGTGTTCTTAGACTTGGTATATTGAGGGTAATAACTATATTAATGCATGGACAAAGAACAGCAGATGAAGATGGGAAAATAAAAAAATTGTATCCAGGCCTCAGATTTGGAAGAAACGTACGAACAACATTTTCTGGATCTGTCAGTCATTCTTTACGTTCAGTTTGTCAAACTAGAGTATGATTGTATGTCTTGTTGAGCATCATTATTTGTAGTGCAACTGTCAGGGAACCTCTAACATTCTTACTAGTTCAAAGTTTGTTGGAAGCACCGGTTGGTTCTATCGGGAGAAGCAGTTTAAAAAGAATCATAATGTGTCAAATAGTCGCAGAGTGTTCTCGTTAAGTTTATAAATTTCCATATAGCCTAATCTACGGTAATGTGGCTCAGTTGGGATGATAGCTATGACTGTGCACACACTTTATCAAGGGACTCGATAGCTAGCTGAAAAACCAGAGCAGAGCACACATTCGTACAAGCAAGCAAGCAACTTAACCTTATCCTGAAACCAGACACGACTTATTTGTGTGAATTCTTTTTAAGGATTTTCTAAAACAATTCCTGCAAAAGTTGACGGATAAGTAATTACATATTCTGGGATGTTTTTTTAACTATAGGCGTTCGCTGCGTAGTTGTCGGGATTGAATCGTACGATTGTTGATCTTTAGGTTTATCTTCTTGTCTACTCGAGAGACCATTTCTCGTCACTCGACAGTACATTGCTCGCCGGATATATTTTATGCCGAGAAAGATCTCGTATTCGAGAACTTCCAATGCCTAGGGAAGTACATACATCTAATTCAACGGTTTCCCTTGTGCACTGAACAGATATAGATGGACAGAAAATTCCATTATCAGATACCTGACCAACAATCAAAATTAGATTTCCACTGGGAACAAAAATACCAAAATGCAACGCTTCCTATATTTCGAAAGTACACATCTAAGTGCATGAATCCTCCGGAATCAATCGGACAGTTCTATTATTTGTTTTTTCAGAGGAGAAGCAAATTATTGAAGTCCTACTGACAGATCGCGCAATATGTAGTTTCCAACTTCGTTCAACCAAGTTACTTCCGTAAACACAACTAGTGAGATTTTGTGTAATTAAGCTATCACTTTGCTGATATGCTTTAATATGTACCTAGATGATTTTTAATTATGGCTCTCAATATTAACATAATATCGTGTAAAAGACTTCCCAATTGTATTCGAACTCCAACATGACACAGGCAACTTCTTAGCAAATTCTGTGTCAAAATTTGTCTCTTTGTATGGCATTTCGTTTATAACCTATTATAAGGATTTGTATTCCAGTTTTATGAACTTATGAACGTTACGATCATGGCCCTTTTGTGTATAAATACATACTTTATACGTTTAAGGAGAAAATCGGTACCTGTACATGTCCCCTATATACTTTAGTGGTCTAAAAAAGGCATAAACCTCGTTTGTTCAAGTATCTTATGTGATTTCGTCTCTTTAAAAGAGTCTCTCAGTTCCCTCATTATGACATAAACATTAAGAAACTATACATAATTATTAAACAAACAAACTGCATTCCTTATTCCCAATCAACCGAAAGAAGACACAATCCCTTGTAAGTTCTGTAATTAAAAACCCCGAAATGTGTTTCATATATGGTGGCAAAAATTATTGAATAAGAAAAATTGAATATTGTTTACATTAAATTCAAACAAAACACTATCATCCAAATGAAGGGGCATAGTTAGTAACCAAACCATTTGAATGCATGTGCAATCAGTTGGTTGTCCGTCATATTAAATAATTCCAATAACTTGTATGCATCAGCACTATATGGTACAAATAATAACATCAGCAACAGCATTCATGCTCATCTATTGGAACGAATCATAATGGAGAAGCGCATCTCTGTTAGAGCTAATGGCCTTATGAACAGAACGAAAAACAAAGGGGGTTCATCAACAACTATTTAAAATAAAATATTTTTTTTTTATATATTGTTCATATAAGAATAATTTAAATAAAATTGCGTCTTTATATGAATAACAACAACAACAAATGAGTAGAAGAAAAAAAAATAATAAATAAGAAATTGTTAAGTGGCTTAAATTAAAATTTTTATGCACGTTCGAGAATAATTGAAGACTCAAAAACAACAACAACAGCAATAGCAACAATAATTTACTAACTCGGTAAATGGAACATCTTCTACTATAATATTGTTGCTGTTGCTGTTCTCACTGTTTTTGTCTCTGATGATGAAATGTGTACGTACGTTATAGAGCGAGTGCTTCGTCATTGTAGATGTGTGTCAATTGAGAAATTTGATACGATATCAAACTTTAACAAGATATTTGTATATTTATTTAGAAAATACTGGTTAATTAGTTTTTAAGCGGAGTGTATAGCGATGATGATAGATATACTGTTGAAGAACTCTGTCAAAGTATGCTAAATAAATGTAATATTATACACCTGTACAAATCTTTAATTTGTAAAAGAAAAACACAAATACAGGGTATTTCAAAAAGTTATTCTTTTTTTTCTAAAAAGTTGAATTTAAAATAACCATGAAAATTATTTTTATACCCTCCACCACCATCAGTGGTGATAGAGGGTATATATAACTTTGTCATTCCGTGTGTAACACCAAGAAATATTCATCTGAGACCCAACAAAGTATATATATTCTGGGTCCTTATCAAATTCTGAGTCGATTTAGCTATGTCCGTCTGTCCGTCTGTCTGTGTAAAACACGCTCTCGATAAAACGAAGCAATGGAGTTTAACCAAATTCACCCAAAATGTTCTTCATTTTCCTAAGTTGTTTGGTATTGAAAATGGGCAAAATCGGTTCACACCGGGAAAAGTTATGAATCAAAATTTAAAACAACCTCGAAAAAAATAAGCATTTTTTACACATTCTGATGTAATTTTCTCGAAAACTATGCAAGATACTTCCATGGAAATCACCACACATTCGTTTCTGCTGAAAATTACTGGAATCGGTCCACAATTTCATGTACCTCCCATACAAAAGTACATATTCCCGGAAAATTGGTTTTTTGTTAATAACTTCCGTCAGAATATCGATATCTTCACAAAATTTTAAATCTTATGTTAATAGAATTCATTCAGAGAAAAAACTTTCTGGATCGGTCTATAATTAGACATAGCTCCCATACAAGGTCCCCTCCCGAAAATCACTTAAACGCGTATAACTCATTACTAAATTAAGATATCCATATAAAATTTGGTATAAGTATTGCCCATATGCATAGAAATATTACTGTGAAAGTTTTTTTCGGATCCGTCCATAATTGGTCATAGCTCCCATACAAGGTCCCCTCCCGAAAATAACTTAAACGCACATAACTCATTACCAAATTAAGATATCCATATGAAATTTGGTACAAGTATTGCTCATATGCACAAAAATATTACTATGAAAGTTTTTTCGGATCGGTCTATAATTGGTCATAGCTCCCATACATGATCCCCTCCCGAAAATCACTTAAACGCACATAACTCATTACTAAATTAAGATATCCATATAAAATTTGGTACAAGTCTTGCTCTTATATACAGAAATATTATTATGAAACTTTTCTCCGATCGGTCCATAATTGGTCATAGCTCCCATACAAGGTCCCCTCTCGAAAATCACTTTAACGCGCATAACTCATTACTGAATTAAGATATCCATATACAGTTTGGTACAAGTATTGCTATTATATACAGACATTACTGTGAATTTTTTTTCCGATCGGTTCATATTTGGTCATAGCTCCCATACAAGGTCCCCTCCCAAAAATCACTTAAAACCACATAACTCATTAGTAAATGAAGATATTCATATAAAATTTGGTACAAGTCTTGCTCTTATATACAGAAATTACTGTAAAAGTTTTTTCGGATCGGTCCATAATTGGTCATAGCTCCCATGCGAGGTCCCTCCCGAAAATCACTCATTACTAAATTAAGATATCCATATAAAGTTTGGCACAAGTATTGCTCATATACAGAGAAATATTACTGTGAAATTGTTTTCCTATCGGTCCATATTTGATCATAGCTCCCATACAAGGTCCCTTTCAGAAAAACACTTAAAGGCACATAACTCATTACCAAATAGTGATACCCATAAAATATTTGACATTAATACTATTTTTGTACACAGAAATGTTATTTAAAAATTTGTTCACGATCGGTCCATTCTTGGTCATAGCTCCCATACAAGGTTCCCTCTCAAAAATCACTTAAACGGACATAACTCATAACCAAATACTGATATCCATACATTTAGCAACAATTTGTATTTATATACATAAATTACACTATAAAATTGCTTTACGATCGGTCCATATTTGGTCATAGCTTTCGTACTAGGTCCCCTCCAGAAAATCACTTAAATGCACAATATTCATTACCAAATAATGATATAGATACAGAATTTTGAAATTTTGTCTTTATATACACAATTGGTGTATACAAGGTCCTTACGAAAATCTCTTAAACGCACATTACTCATTACCAAATAAAGCTATTGATACAAAATTTGGCACAAATATTAGTTTTGTATACAAAATTGTATTTCAAGATTTTTTCACGATCGGTTCATAACACGAGTGCGGTCGGTCCCATACAAGATTCCCTTTAAAAAATCACTTAAACACACATTACTTATTACTAAATTACGATATTGATACAAAATTTGACTGAAATTTAGCTTTTATGTACAGAAATTTTGCTTAAGGAATTTTTACGCGCCTAAAACCGTATTTAACTAATTGCATTATCAATTTGTGTAGAACAAATTTATATATATTTATTTTAAAATCCTTAAATTTTTGACACGCATGCATACATGCAAATTACTAAATATCGCTAAAGCATATCTTACGGCGCTATAAAAATATAAAAGAAAATGGCGTTTGTAATGTTCAATAAATCTTGGAATTGTAATAGATTTAAGCTGTATCTGGTGGAGGGTATTTAAGATTCGGCTCAGCCGAATATAGCACTCTAACTTGTTTTAGTTTAAATCACTCTAGAGAGTTTGCATTCTTAGAAACTTAGGTTTACCTAGGTTAGTCAGTCGACTCCATAGTTTGGGTAAAATTGCTGTAACAGTACTAGTTCTTGGTTTCTAAGGACAGAGAAAGGTACTTGTTTAAGTTTATAATTCATGGAACAAGTTCAAGTTAAAATATTTTCTTAATATCACATCTTTTTAAAGCACCCTTTTTCAGATAATTAGTTCCAGAAGAAAATTGTGCCAAATTTAATCAAAGCAAAAAATTGAAATTCCTACAAAATATTTCATGCAATTATTTGGAATCCTTATTTAATATATCACAATTATGGATATACATAATGAATTTGACGATTTCATTTTATTATATTCATATGGAAAAGTACATCGAAATTTTCTTTGGAAATTTAATATAGGAAATTTTTAGAAAATAATATTTTATGTTGTTTACAAAGTTATAGAAAAGATCTGAAGGAACCAGAAAAAAACTTGAAGTTTAGGAACATCGGAATAAAACCTTTAAATGTGACATATCTGATGTCGGTATTTGTGAGTTTATATTAGTTAGCAAGAAAGTTCCAAATAATTGCTCCAAAGTTGATCGCTTTGTAAAAATACCTGTAAAAAGAGATAGTAGAAAGAGAGAAATGGAGAAAATAGAAAGGAAGAGAAAGAGAGGAGTAAGGAAAGCCGATGAAGAAAGAAACGGACAGCATAACTGTCGAAGAGTAGAGACGTGTAATAATGATACCGTCAAGCTTGGTGAGAATTGAGATTCACACCCATTCTGTCGAACATAAGAAGGCGATAAGACGTTCCGATGGAACATTTGATAAGTCAGATAGATCACTAAAATAGGCCGACCCAAGTGTACGGGTTCGAGCCACAGCTAAAGCAGTACAGTTACAGAGAACATACATCCTCATTCTGACAACTCCTATAGAAGTCATTAAACGAAAGGCCAATGAGTCTACTACGGTTACCAAATTTGTAGTGGCCAGTAACAATCGACACTAGCCTACTTAGTTGTAGTCTGTGAAGACCAATTAGATAATTAGTCGTACGTGGGTCCATATTGATACGATAGGTGTGCTAACACGACCATCGGTACTACGCATTATAGTAACATTTATCTATAATTTGTCGGTTTTATTGCAGTTAGTGGAACACCACAGAACTGGTATATTTCCAGTTCACTCTGCGTGGTTCTAACTCTTGCCAAATTGTACCATACGTATTCCCATGTCCTTTGACCCATACAAGTGTAATGTTCGAATGTCTCGCCATCTCATTGAGAGAGTCCGGCATTAATGGACAAGTCTAGATGTGTAAAACACACCAGTAAGGAATTTATTGTTGATATTTCAGCTTGAAGGGTACTGCAGTCAGCAGGAGATTTTAATTCCAAATTCCTCAATGAAGATTCATTCGTTAGATTCATAATCGATAAATTTTTTCGAAACCTAAAGTTAAAGTCTATTGCCAATTTGATCTGTAAAAGAAATCTCGAAAACTTGATGTAATGTAAGAACAAAGCTCAAATAATCAAACCTTTAGTTAAGTATAACTTAGTGCCTGGGTTTTGAATATTTTTTTTTTAATTTTGTTAGACTAATTGTTATCGCAAATACTGGAAGTTTATATAGGTTATATTTAAAATCCGAACACATTAACTTTGAACTAATTAATAAGGCCATTTAGCTAAATGTTTTTCCAAACATATAATCGCTGAAAACTACAATAATGAAAATTTCACTTATTTTAAATACTTTTACAACTTAACAACAAACAATATTTGCAAACTACTATTGATTTATTATTTGTACCAAAAGTGACTAATTAATAACAAGGTTTAGCTTAAGTGACACAATTGCATGACAAAGAGGTCAATTTTTATTATAAGTTTACTCTTTTATTTTTCTCAACATTTTCTATTTCTAACGGTAATAATAATAAAAAACAAAATAAACCTTAACCTTTACAGTAAGGAGGGGTTTTTTTTGTTCTCGTATCGATAGTTTCCGCTTATTTATTTATGAAACCAATTATGGGTTATTAAAACAAGTGTGATTGTTATTGATTGATTTGAAATTCGTTTGATGGTCCTATTATGAGTATTAATTGATAGTATACGACTTTAGTTTAGTTCTAATTTTTGATATTTTTAAGAATTTTGATAATTTAGATATTACTAAAAACGTTTTAAATATTGTACGAATTAAGTTAAGCTAAACCTACATACATTCCTTCAGTGATAAAGGTAAAAATGTTTTAAATATAAAAACCTATATTTTATAACCTTTTGTAATTTCTAGACAAACTTTTATCCCTCGCTCTTTTCATAGCACTGTCAAACATTTTAATTATTATTACAAACTTTAATTAACTTTAAGTACTACTACCACTACTACTACTTGATCATTCTGTTCTTGTCATTACAAAAGTGTGTAGTAAATTTATTTATTCATTATTATTTTTTATAGTTTTTATACTTAAATTGTATGAGTAGATACTACTGAACTCTTATCAAAGCAATTCTTTGTTTTGTTTTCATTTTAATTTATTTTTAATAGAAAAAAAATTGTACTTATAGACAGACATTTTATTTATGAGTTTCTTAACATTATTTCTAGATTAAAAACTAAATTGTTTAAATGCAATTTGTAAGTATATATAGAATAAATAATTATTATATAGTTTTCGTTAAATACAAAACGGTACCTTCTTCCTCTTTAGATTGTTAGTTAGTACCTAATTTGTATTTCATTTTTGTTTTTAATTTTTTTTTATTAAATTTTTAAAAAAATTTCTAACTGTTAAAATAATTAAAAATGCGTTGTTTCTCTTCAGTTTTGATTATTTCAATTTCAATTGTCTGCCTTTACAACAAAAATAACAACAAAATCAATTGTAATCGAATGTTATATTTGTTTTGTTACTTCCTCTTAGCAAAATTATTCACTTGATGTTTCTTCGTTGTTGTTGTTGTTTTTATAAAACTATTTTGTAAACATAGTAGGGTGTTCAATTAATATGGTATATTCTGAACTAAAAATTTGTCTTTAGTCTTGACTATAGCATTGTCTATAGTCTGAACTATAGTTTTATCTTTAGTTTTGACTATAGCATTATCTATCAGAGGGCGAAGTCGACCGGCTTCGAGTCGGCGCATAGTCGCCGCCGAACTATATTTAGTTGCTTGAGCCGCCGCCGAAACACTCGGCTTAAGACGACTCAAATTTTTTAATGTTTTTATTAACTAGACTATAGACTGTAGGACCAATTATTTTTGATTCTGTAACATAATGAATTATTATTGGCCAAATTATATTTGGAAAACGTACAAGATTTTTACAAAGGATATATGTAACAAGCGATATTTTATAGTTTTCAATACTCCCGATATGTATATTCATTGTTATATTTTTTATATGAATGTGAATGTGCAATAAATGTTTCGGAACTATTATGCTAAAATTTGTTTATATTAATAATATATATATATATATTTTGCAAAAAAAAATTATTTAAAAGATATGTAAATGTATGTCTTGTTAATTTAAATATTTTTTATTTGTTCCCTAATATGGCTATACCATCCACAATTTCTTCATAAGATTCCAGAGAGTGTAAATGAGAATTAAAGTAGACTAAATCTAGAAACTTTTGAGCCTTTTTTAAAAATCATTTATTATTAATATTTTAAGAAAAGTGATCCTCCCAGTCTCTAAATTTTGATATTTACATTATTTTTGAACATAAATTTCCCTAAAAACGTACGAATCTGAGCCGACTATAAGCCGCCGCCGAATTATTTTGGATCAGCCGCCGCCGCAGACAATTTTAAGTCGACTTCGCCCTCTGTTATCTATAGTCTGGACTTTAGTTCGGTCTATATTCTAAACTATAGTTTTGCCTTTAGTCTTGAATATAGCATTGTCTAGAATCTGGACTATAATCTTGTTTATAATCAATAATATATTAAAGCCTAAAGTATAGTCTTGCCTATAATGTGGAC
Source organism: Lucilia sericata (assembly GCF_015586225.1). Classification (NCBI taxonomy): domain Eukaryota; kingdom Metazoa; phylum Arthropoda; class Insecta; order Diptera; family Calliphoridae; genus Lucilia; species Lucilia sericata. Next base: position 121,384 of record NW_023994889.1, on the reverse strand, counting down.
TATAAAATCTTGACTAAAGTCATGTCTATAGTGTGGGCTTTAACCAAACTGTTAATCGATTGAATACCCTAATATTATAGACATACACTAGTTTTTTGACAAAATGTAAACAAACTTTTAACAATAAAAAATTGTTTATATCGGTGTACAAGTGTTTACCAGACACTTAAAGAAAAACTACACACGTAAATGTTCAAAATAAAACGGTATTGAATTATAGTATTTGAATAAATTTATTTAGGACAGTCAATTTTGATGGGTAATACTGTAAATACACCGATAACTAAACATAAAATTTATTAATTTTTTTAAGAAATAGAAATTAAAAATGTATTTATTTTATTTGTAATTAATGTACAAATAACAAATAACTTCGTATATCCACAAATATGTTCTTTCTTCTAACAAATATAATTGACACTTCATACTAGATCGGGTTCAAGATCTTTAGAAGCTACTACTGATCCTTTTACCCACTTGGCGTCATCGAACGCAGAAAAAGTATAATTCTCACTCCTCCTATTAAAACCACATTTACGTAGTAATTCAATTTTTATTCTAGGTCGGCTTTTTTTGATCTTTTGCCGATATCGAATGGAGAAAATCTCAGGCTTTGTTCTGTCGTATTAATCTCCTTTTTAATGCTCTTGATTAAGTCTTCTTAAATGAGAATACTTAGTCGCATTGATCAGCTTCTTGATGATCTTGATTAAGCCTTCCTAAACGGGAACACTAAATAAATTGGTGATCGTGATAAATCCAAGAGTTTTGTCCTGTTCACATGCCTGCCCTTACTCTGATTAGTCCCTTCGTTTCAATCACTTTTCCCTGGTGGCCAAATACTCTGCAGTATTTCTTATTCCTGTACTCTATTTTTACTTCCCTGGCATCCGGTAGGTTAGTTGTTAGTGTTCTAGTCTGGTATGCTGGAGGTGGTAGAGGCTCACAATAGGCCTGATTAAGTCCTAAGTGTATTTCATCAGATTTGATGGAAAATAACTAACTAACTAGGTTTCTACTTGCAAGATCATATTTCACGTTCAGCAGCTTATAGGCTAACATGAGCAAGTCTTCTGAGAAAAGACATGGTCCGAGTTTAAGTTGTCTTATCATCTAGTCAATATGCTAAGTAGTTAGCCATCATGTTAAAGACTGATTGAAATACCACTGTTTAAATTTCATTAGCTGCGATTCAAGATCATGATTCGCAAAACTCATAACATTGCTTTCATATATTTTTCTTTGTGTACTTGCAGACCAATAGCAAAGCCCTGATAAATCCATATCTATCATTGCCACATATTACTACATACATACAAAATGTTATTTATTTTGTTTTTCTGTAAACCAACCATGCATTCAATTATTTGTTTAGATTTTTTTGTAAAAACATTTTATTTAAATAGAGTAAATGTTGTTTGTTTTTAATGCACTAGCATGGTCACAACCGATTGTTCTTGTTATAACATTACTACGTCTATAAATCATAAAAAAACATGCTGAAAATTTTTATAGGCCAGGTTAATAAACTTTATGCAACATTGCAAATCCTTAGAAAAAGCCAAATTTAGGAAATTCCCCAGAAAATTTCTTAAGGTTTGTTGCTATTTGGGGGCAAAGGAAATTATTAAAATTTGCCTGCAAAATGTCTTAGTATTAGAAAATGTATACTTTTAGTTTTAATTTACAACTGTTTATTATTATTTCAACCGGTAAATTACAATAATACACTACTCACTCACTTACTGCCGGCATTCACCCATTAAAAACTAAAAACCGCGGTAGCAACAGCAATATCTACTTAGTTTAGTTTCGTAAATGTTTAATATCTAAACAATTGTTTTTATTTCATGTTTAGTTACATACATCCATCCATTTTTCTTTCTTTAATCATTGTGTAAATAAAAATACAAAAAGTAATAAATACAAACATTATTTTCTTTTGTCTACATACAAATATTACAATATTTTCTTGTTTATATTATTACTGTTGTTTTCCTTACAATTTTCAGTTTTATTTTTTATTATTTCTATTTTTTGTTTTCGTTTATTTGGTTTCTTTAGTCTTTGTAGTATGTCTTAAGTCGTCTTCTAGGTCGCCATCGTTTTTATAGTCATTCAACTTCCTCTACAAAAAGACCTCATCAACACGTTTGTTTTACTAGTTCAGCGTTTTAGCGTTATAATTTTTTGCTTTTATGTACAAAATAGTTTTTTTTTTTCATCATAGATCGATACAAATGGGTTGTAGTGTTAAATATGTTTTGAAATTTGTAACACTTTCGATTTGTTTGTAAACAGTGATTCCATTGATTTAATCTCCCACCTCTATTCTGCATTTCAATAAGAATAGATAATTGTTCCGTTTGGCAGCTTTAGTATTCTGCATTTTGATTTGACGTTCCGTCATTACAATAACAATTTACAAAAACGTAGCTACTATAGTAATGCCGATCGTAGAGTATTAAAATGGAATTGATTTTCCTTATTCTCGCGATGCCGTTTTTATTGCAATACCTTTTTTCAATCGTAGCATAACTGAATACTTAAACATAATGGAATCTCGAATAGTATTATGGGAGTGTTATAAGTCTCAAAGAGTTAAAACAAATTCGATCATATTGTAGTGCTCTCACAAATGTTCTTTATACTAAGAACTTTACTTGCTTCCCTAATCGCTAATGTATAATTCTAAACAACTTTAGTCTAATCTTAAAAAGTATTGGGATTTCTCCTGAATCCTCCTTTGAATCATCTGTTACAATTCGAGAAGATTTCTGTAAAAATTCTCCTACATATGATTTAAGCACAAAGATCTATACTAACAGATCGTTTATTAAGAACTACAACATAACCAGATATCCTCCTAGAGTTTCCCATTCATGCTGTTATGTCGTAGGTTAGGTTATTGAGGCAGTCTGTCGTTTGACCGACTCACTTTGTTCCTAGTGGTCCCGTTGTGATGCCCTGTAACGGATCCTGCGAAAAAGAAAACCAAAATCTATGGGACATTACATGTCCACGATTGATCTGGTATTAAACCAGCCAGAGGCACGAATGAACAATTCTATCATATAAATGAATGTCTGTATTAGATAGAGCCGCAAGTTCATGCAATGTTGGACTGTGTAGAAACTCAGTCCTGATATTTGCCAGGGCAGGACAGAAGCAGAGGGAGTGTTCTACAGTTTCCTCTTCATCCTCACTTTGACAACTCCTGCAATAGTCATTGTATGGAAGATTTAGTCTTCTTGCATGCGCACCCATAGTACAGTGCCCTGTTAGGATGGCTACCAGTATACGTAGTCTCATTCTGGAAAGCCCCATCAAACAAAAAGACCTAGAGAGGCCAGGTCATTCTTGATGTTGAGCAGTGGGTCAGAGATGACCATCTGCTCTGAGCAGACCCCTAAAGTTCATGCTTAATAAAGGCTTTACAGCATGAAAACGGGACAGCAACTAAAGTGTCAGTATCCCTTACGTGAAGGCGGGAACCAGTTTTTGCAAGTTCGTCCGCTTTTCCATTTCCGGGAATATTATAATGATCCGTTACCCAGAGTAGTTTCAGGCACGAATAGTTCCCCATTTCGTCAAGAGACCCCCGACATTCGCGAACCAGTCTGGATGTCGTGTAGACGCCAGATAAAGATTTTATAGCCGGTTTACTGTCGGTACAAATTCGAATATTTCCATTGCATATTCTATAGTACCTCATCCAGTTAACCGCTCCTTTTATAGCTGAGATTTCAGCCTGTAAGACGCTACAGTAGTTGTCTAGCCTAAAACACACCGCCTTATTAAAGCGTAGGATAAAGAAACCACCACCCAAGCCTGTTGAGGACTTAGATCCGTCAGTATAGATGTCAAGTGTTGCACCCTCTGAGATGTATGGTTCGTTTGACATTTTAACTGTGAATCTTTTGTCCGGAAAGAGCGTGGGAGAGCAGTAATCGATATTCTCGGGGATGCAAATCGTATTCCCCAGGATAGAAGCGTGTCGGTTTGGCTTCCCTGCGGCATGAAGTCTAACTGCCGAGTTTAAGGCCAGTTGCCTGGTCATCAGATCGGCGGGCAACCAGTGCATAAGTGAAAACAACGCCTGTGATGGCGTGCTTCGAATCGTACCAGTTATCTTTAGTGCAGAAGCTCGCATTATTCCTTCAGTATGATTGCAGTAGGTGGATTTTTTCAAAGCTTTCATTTTAAGAGGGAGGCATCGATCGAAAACATTACAGACTTGATATTAACTCATCAGTCTAGTGGTCGTATTGAACACAGTCTGCTATTTCCTCCACTCGAGGATCATCGTTAAGTGATAAAGCTCATGTGAAACGCTGGTGTCGAATTTTTAGCGATTGCAGGAATTAAGCACCGAGCTAGAAAGGAACTCGAGCATTTGATGGCGCTAAATGGTAAAAGGGTTTCAAGATCATAGGATGTGCCTTTAACACTGCTTTCAAGAAGTTGGTTATTGCAAGTACTTTCATTTAGTCAGTTTAGTATTCAAGACTCTTTTGTTTCCTGAAAACATGTCAGACATCTTAAGCCTCTTAACCCTGTTTTGTGTGCTGTGTAGTAATCTACTCAACCTGAAACATAGTTGAAGGTTTCAGATTGTAAATCAGAAATGGCTAAAACTATATAAGCCTTAAGAAATAATCGAAAGACTAATAAGACAATTGCCGAATTTTGTGAGCAAAATTTCGTGACTCTAAATAAGAATGCCGGATATTCACTGGTCATCTAAGCTAAACTGGATTGCTTTCTCAGAATGATATAACACAGCATCAGCATGTTTCATTACTTTCCATTTCCAGCGAATAAAGAATAAGGGAGTTCTTGATCCTGGTAGGCAAAGTAGTAGCTTAGATCCTAAAAAAGTAGTGTATGATAAATTCGCATATTAAACGATATCCCCCTGCCTTCATTAGTAATTATCATTACATGTTTTCTTAAAATATACATTCAAACTTACACTCGATATCTTTTCACTAGATTTCATGTTGTTTATGAGCAAATAAAAACATTATTTGTTTACAAATCTTTTACAGTTTATTTGAAAATAAACTTTATAGACTTTTTTTTATGCGACCTGAAGTACTTTAAAATTTTATTTTTGTTTTACTATTTTTAAATAGTCCAACCGCAACTACGATAAGGAAAAGAGAGGTATGCAGAGATGCATAGAGTGTAAAAAAATCGATTTAATGAGTTGAATACTGCAATTTCAAAACGTTTTGCGGTCTATTCAACCAAGTGTTCTACATTTTTCTAACATAGTGTATGGTTTTGTGGTCAGGTCGATGAGGCCTACAGAGTATAAAGAATTTTGTGTTATTAGAAAACTGACATTGTTTAGTTTGTTTGTTAAATAATAGCAAAGGAGTTTTCAATCTGACAATTCATATTAAAAAGCTATTTACAAATACATACTTATTTAATTACTTGTGAAAAATATATAATTGTTTTAATTTTTAACATTCTTATAAGGGTTGCAATTGAAGCTTAAACAAAAAATGGTAATTTTATACAAAAATGACAGGAGTCTAGCAAGTAAGCGATTATTTTAACACGGTGATGACGTCGGAGTTAAGTATTTACCACGCTCGCTTACAAATATGGAGTTAAATAAGTACTTACCACAAATAGCATGCTAATAAGGAGTTAAGTAGTTTTGTTAAACAAAATGTCAAGTATAAAAAGTAAGTACTTACATATAAAGTTATTAGTAGACTCCTTCTAAGTAATGCAGATGGTATGTAGTAGTCATTAAAAAGTAATTTGTTAAGTACAAGTCATTAACATGTTTTTGCTGGGTATATTTAGGTGCACTCTAGTTTGTTTGTCTTTAAGTAAAGATTAGGTTAACAACACTAAATAAATATTTATTTATTAATCAAAGCCTGGTGCCATTTAATGATGGCTCTGAGATTTCCTATTTTATATTGAAAAAAATACTCATATGTACGTATGTATGTATATAAATTATTATCACATATTAAATATATGTTTCCTTTTATCATCAATCAATCATCAAGAATAATCAAGATTTTTGTCTATATCAAATGACTGGAATATTTATATGGCAAACAAAAACAGTGTTCCGATAAGATAAAGTTAAATAAACAAAAAAATACATACGCTGTTTAAATAAATGTCTAATTATAACCACAAGTAATTAGTGAATAGTGCATTATAAATACTTAGAATTGAGAGCTATAGAAGCAAAAAAAGCTATCGATATTTTCATTTTGTATTTGTTTAGTGAAGTATACTGAAAAAAAGACATCTGATTTACACATTTATTGAATATCTATGATCAGTTGACTGATCAGTGATCACCAAATGTGTTTTAAGTGAACTTGCTTTAAAAATTGTGTTTTTGCTATGTTATGTTATATAAGAGAAACCCCCAGCAAAAACTCGGTAATGATTTATACTTATATACCGTTCGTGTATTACTTTTAAGTACTCTTTTAATGACTTACATATAATCAGATACGTAAGTGCTTTATTTTGAGTTTTTGCACATTTTATTGGATTGCGCCCAGCAACTGTTTTTTTACACATACAGAAAGGAAATTGTTTTTCTTTATAAAACCCTTATTCGTATATTGTGTGAGCGATTTTTTGTTTGTTTTTAAAACAAAACAATTTCTTAAGTACTTATTTAAGTAGTGATTTGTAAGCGAGCGTGTTAAGTACTGCCCTTCAATGTCATCACCGTGTTAAAATGACTTAAAATGCTAATGAATAAGTAGTGAAATGCTTTTTAACTCATTATTACTGGTCCCTGCAAATAGCTGGTAATGAGTTGTACTCACACAATAACTTACTTTTCAATGACTACTACATATCGCAGGCATTACATAATACTACTCTTATAATGACTTACATATAATCATATACTTAAGGAGTTCTCTTGAGTTTTGTAATTTTATTTGCAGAAAGAAAATAGTATATATGTGAGAACCCGATTATTTGCTACATAAATATAACTAAGCAATAGCGTGGTGAAAGAAGCACGATAATCACATTCGTATTGTCGTGACGGCAATTTGTTTTTGTGCGTATAAGAAAACAATATTTTAACTCCTTATTTGTAAGTACTTATTTAAGTACTTAATCATCAGCAAGAGTGGTATGTATTTGGCTTTAATGTCGTGTTTAAGTAGTGCACAATGGTTTTAAGTAGTTTAAGTAGTGCACAATGGTTTTATTAGCTTTTTAACTCATTACTTTTCAATGTAAGTTTATGCTGGGAAAAAAATACAAAAAATTTAAAAAAGTCGTTATGTCAAAAAGTCGACTTTTCATAATTTATAAAAAAAGTCGACTTCTTCTTTCATCTAAAGAACCCCTACTCACAACCTAGGTATTTTATACAAAATTTTGAATTACAAAGTTTTTTTTCTTCAAAAGCTACGATTACTTTCTTTGTTTCTAAACCATTCAATTATTATAAACAATATTATAAAGTATAAATATGAAATAAATAAATTATTTATAAACATTACCTTAAATGATGGACAGATGTATTACGGCAACTGATATGATCCTCATTAAAAATTTCAATGACGTTGAACTTGATTTTGTTTTTTGGATTTAATTGACTAACACGGTTTGGCACCAGCACAGCCTGGTATTGCTGCTATTTTGTTTTTGTTGCAATAAACATCACAAATTTATTTGATTTTATTTTTACAAATTATTTTAATATGTAAATTGTTTTGGTGTTTTTTCAATTAATGTCTGGGTTTAAAAAAATGTTTGTGATTTCCAGTAGGGGATTAGTTTTACACAAACTTTGCGTGAATAAAAGTTATGTTTGAATAGGAAAATAAATAAACTTTCTACAAAAAAAAACTTTGTTTACATTTTAAAAATATTTTAAAATTAATAAAAAATCCTATTTTTGTGAATGAAAGTAGTAACGAAAAAAACTAAAAAAGTTGAAATATTAAGGCGACATTCGAAATCTATGCAACTTGAACTAAAATTTTGATAGATAACGAAAGACGTTATTTGTCCCTTATAGTGTATCCAGGATTTCTTAAGAATTGCCTTTTAAAAGGCCCTAATAGAAGTCAGAAATTCGCTTTGTAGTGTTTACTGGACTGTTAAACAAAAGAATTTATTAATTGTTTTGTGTTTTTAATAGATCAAAGATTTCTACTGTATAATATTATCAAGTTCCCATCAGACATGTTTCGCATGCACAAAATCAATTAGTTATTGTAAAAGCAATTAAAAATATAAATTTAAATTGCCAGTTATATTTTTAATTACTTGATTAAAAAATTAAATATTTATTATAAGGGAGTAAAAACAAAATAACCTAGACACAGTTTTTAACAAAATTCCATGTAAGGACTTGCAAATTTTTGTGTTTGTCTTCTATTCCGCGAAATCTGTATCTTGGATTCTCCACAATTTTATATTCCATAACAATTGTATGGATTACAATTTTTTATTTAATCTATACCGAGTTGTACTTAATTTAAGTATGAATGGTCTCTTCGTAAATATAAAATTTCAAATTTCTGAAAATGGACTTAGCATCTTTGCTATCTAAACTAATAAAATATTACATTTTGTAATTATTCTAATTCATTTATAAACTAATTAAAGTAATGAGTATTTTATTGTATTTTTAAGTAATTATGGAAATTGTTTGAATTTCAAAATATAATAAAAGTTTGAGAATATTTAACGAAATTATAAAAAACAGTTAAATCTTTTTTTAAAATTTTAATTATATGCATTGGTGTTAGTGCATTTTACCATCACTTCTCTTTCGTCACTACAACAATGACATGAATTAATTACTGTGTTTTTTCAATGAATTTAAGAAATCCCCAAATACCCAACAGATATCGGCGGTAACAGCAGCACCGCCAGCAACAACAATTACAAAAACAAACAAAAAATAAACAAAAAATTAATGACTTAGGCGCAATTTACATGAAGACTTTTCAGACGTCTGTTTTTTCCAATTCTCTTTTGAGAATCTTCCAAAAAATCATGAACATTTATACGGTGATTTTTTACATGCAACTATGCATGTCTTTTTTTGATGTTTAATTGTATAATCCTTTTTAATTACTTATTCGTAATAAAAATAAAATGAAATTTTTAACATAAAAACCATTTAATTTGATTTAAAAAAAATTAATTACACGCTATAGTATTTTTTTAATGCAAATTTTAATGTTTTCATGTGAAAAAAAGACATAATTATTTTTTTACATGAGCATAATATCAACAGTACGAATGAGTTTAAAGAGGAATGTCAAAAACAATCATGAAAATCCCAAATCATGTTTGTTTTCTTACCCCCCATTCTTCTCTACCCCGCTCACCACCAATCATCGACAAACATGAAAACAGACGTCTGGGCAAACATGAAAAAAAATCATCGTGTAAATTGGGTGTAATACATGAGTTCAGCTTAAATTCAAACACGACTTTTTTTCATTCTTCATCATTACTTTTATTTTAATTTTAAATATGACAAAAATTGATAATTTTTTTTTTGTTTATTATTTTTTTTATGTTGAAATATAAATGAAATTTAATGCTTAAACTTTAGCAAATATCAAATACAAATTCTTAAGAAAATTCACACAAAATAACAACTTGAAGAGATAAAAATATATGACACACAATGAAAACCAGTGATAAACTTCAGTTGAAAAGGAAACTAAGAAATAATTATAAGTTTTAAATATTTTAAGTTCAATGTTGTTTTTGTTTAAACAAATTAATAACAAGTGAGTCAAAAACGTGTATATAAAAAAGTATTATTTAAATATTATTGAGTAGGGTCAACATTTGTTGTATACTTTTAAGTGGAATTATGTATTTGTTGTTAATGATTTATGCGAAAAATTTAAGAAAACATATTAATTGGAAATTGAATTATAAACTTTAATTTGTCTTAAAACATTTAATATTAAATTACAATATGTTAAAAATATAAACTAGACTACAGACTAGACTATAGACTAGATTATAGACTAGACTATAGACTGGACTATAGACTAGACTATAGACCAGACTATATACTCGACTATAGACTAGACACCTAGACTATATACCAGACCATATATAGATTATAGACTAGACTATAAACTTGACTATAGACTAAACTATAGACTATATACCAGACCATATATAGATTATAGACTAGACTATAACTAGACTATAGACTAAACTATAGACTAGACTATAGACTAGACTATAGACTAGACTATAGACTAGACTATAGACTAGACTATAGACTAGACTATAGACTAGACTATAGACTAGACTATAGACTAGACTATAGACTAGACTATAGACTAGACTATAGACTAGACTATAGACTAGACTATAGACTAGACTATAGACTACTAGACTAGACTATAGACTAGACTATAGACTAGACTATAGACTAGACTATAGACTAGACTATAGACTAGACTATAGACTAGACTATAGACTAGACTATAGACTAGACTATAGACTAGACTATAGACTAGACTATAGACTAGACTATAGACTAGACTATAGACTAGACTATAGACTAGACTATAGACTAGACTATAGACTAGACTATAGACTAGACTATAGACTAGACTATAGACTAGACTATAGACTAGACTATAGACTAGACTATAGACTAGACTATAGACTAGACTATAGACTAGACTATAGACTAGACTATAGACTAGACTATAGACTAGACTATAGACTAGACTATAGACTAGACTATAGACTAGACTATAGACTAGACTATAGACTAGACTATAGACTAGACTATAGACTAGACTATAGACTAGACTATAGACTAGACTATAGACTAGACTATAGACTAGACTATAGACTAGACTATAGACTAGACTATAGACTAGACTATAGACTAGACTATAGACTATACTAGACTATAGACTAGACTATAGACTAGACTATAGACTAGACTATAGACTAGACTATAGACTAGACTATAGACTAGACTATAGACTAGACTATAGACTAGACTATAGACTAGACTATAGACTAGACTATAGACTAGACTATAGACTAGACTATAGACTAGACTATAGACTAGACTATAGACTAGACTATAGACTAGACTATAGACTAGACTATAGACTAGACTATAGACTAGACTATAGACTAGACTATAGACTACACTATAGACTACACTATAGACTACACTATAGACTACACTATAGACTACACTATAGACTAGACTATAGACTAGACTATAGACTAGACTATAGACTAGACTATAGACTAGACTATAGACTAGACTATAGACTAGACTATAGACTAGACTATAGACTAGACTATAGACTAGACTATATACTATACTTAGGCTATATGAAATGTTAAACCGATTCTAATTATTTTCAGAGTTTATCCGACAGAGAGCCGACTTCAAAACATTCTAAAAACTATGTAGTCTGGTAAAATTCTCAATAAACTAAAAATTCCCATAAACGAAAAAAAATCAAAAATTCCAGAAATCAAATTAAAAAATCCCCTAAAAAATTAAAACAATATTATGAAGTTACGATGAATTAAAAAGCCCCATAATCATAAATGCTTAATAAAGTTGTTGATGATATATGCAGAAATTTTGTAGGGAAAATACAAATAATAAACCAAAAATTTGTGTGAATGCCGGGTTTAGATAGTCTTTTGTTTATTATCACTTCCACTTAAACTTTAAATTTAAACTTTTTTAAAGAAAATGTATTTAGAAATAAAATGAAAATATATATTTGAAAATATATTTTCACAAAACATTTATACAATTTTCCTTCCCATCACAAATAGAAAGTCAGCCGAATGAATTAAGAAAAACAAAATCCGAAACACTTAAGAATAACAAACCGAAAGCATTGAATCATTGAATTAAATACAATTTAACTGCTGATGGTTACGCTTGAGGTAGTAAATCGTGCAAGTAAAGTAAATCATAGTCGTCATCAAACATCATGATCATCTTCAACATCTTCTTCTTCATCGTTGTTATTATCATAATCATTATAAACATTAAGTTTATGATACAAAAAAAAAAAAAGTAATTCTACATCCATATCGTTAGAGTAGAATGTTAATTCAGGTGTAAAACAAAGTACTTACGCTCTCGCCTAGATACACAAAATCCCAAAACAGAATTCAAAATAATAACAGCAACAACAAGATAAAAAAAGTAATAGATACTGTTATTATTATTATATATACTACGTATGTTTTTTTATATATGTAAGTAATTTAGAGGGTTTGTTAAATAGAGGTGTTATTTTGTTATTCTTCTTTGCTTTCAGTATTTCCGTAAATCGAGAAATAGAAAATCTTCAAATTTTTTGTTATAAACTATGTAGCCCATTACCAGGGTAGCATTAATCCTTCTAGCATGTTACGTTAGCTCATCTACTACAGCACCGAGTAGATCTGTCGCGCGTACGGTATATGCAGCGAAGCCAGTTTAAGTGTCCGTTTAAATTTGGCTTATTTATTTACAATCGCACCTAATGTCCAATTAATTCTTCGCTTCGTAAACAACGTGTATCCATGATCCTTAGACGGCAAACCGTATTTTTATTTAACTAAGGTTCTTGGATAAGATCTACAACCGTCTGAGTATTGGTAGTTTGACTGAAGCTGCCTCACAAAGGTAAAGATTTATTTGCACCACAAGCATCTTTGATTTTGTCATATTTCGGGTACTGGAACCTGACAGAAGACCGAACTTAACCACGCCCACTTTATCTCAGTATTCAAGAGACTTCAGATCCACTTCGAATCGGAAGTCCTTAACTTTATTCTCCTTAGATCGCAGTGAGGTCTCATGCCTCTATTGGATCTCCCGATCTGGCTCTCTCCATAATCTCCTTACGGAGAAGAACCAGCCGGAGATGTATGACCTGACCACTGGCAGAGCCTTTACCCTCTTGAAATCTCCTTGCGAAGACCACCGGGTTGTAAATTCTTTAAAATTTAGCAACACTTTGTCGATATCGTCTGATTAGGTCTCTCTTCCTTGACGAGAACGCTGAAAAATTCGTCTTTGCGATTTTGACAAAAGATTAGAGACTTCAACGTCCCGTTCGTCGCCTTCTCATCCTTCGTTTGGCTGGTTTTATTAATTTTTTCTGGAGAGGCACTTTACAAATCCTCCATGGCTTTCGGCAGGTAGTGGACGATCTTCTCTAGTGTGAAGCCCTTAGACCTGGTCCACACTAGGAAACTTTTGTTGAGAAACTTTTTCTTAATTCTCTTTTGAAGTTTCCTTAATGTCCACACATAGAAACTTTTGTTTCAGAAACTACGTATTAATTGCATTGATTTGTTGTTGTACGAATGAGAAGAATAACAAAACAAAACAAGTTTCCGAGTACGAGAAACTCCGTACCGCGAGAGAGATGAATGATATTCTTTCTTTTTCTCTCTCACGCAAAATCTAAAGTTTCCTAGTGTGGACCGGCCATTCCCATGGTTTCGTTAATCGTAGAGGTTAGCACTGCAGCCTGACTAAGATATCTCGAATATTAAAAATTTTTTATTAATTTTATCTATAGAAAATTATTTCTCTTTAAATCTTCGGTTTACACTCGTCTACATAAACTTTTGTCAGATCTCTTTTAACTTGTGGAATTATTTAAAGCGCGCTTTTTGTGAATTCCATTTTTTAGAACTCTTACGTACTTAAACTTTTAAGTATGTATTACATTTAACCACCTTTTTGTTGTTTGTAGATACATACTTCTTTTTTTAAGACAAAACAAGTGTTTTATAGATTTTGTAAATTTTTCTTGTGTTCTTTTTTTTTTCTTAAAAAAAATCAAATAAAAGTTGAAAGAACTTTTTTTTTTCTATTTTATTTTCTTCATAAAGGTAGAGTAGTAGTCATCGCTTAAAAAAAGCAATATAGATTTAATTGTTAGTGTTTCTTTTTTAATTCTTGTTCTTTTTTCGACATTTATCGAAATATCAGTATACAATAAGAAAGAAACAAACCTGTTTATACGAATTTTTTAAAATAATTTTTTGTTTGTTTTATTTTGTGGGTTTTTTATTATTGTAATCAATAGGAGCGAGGCATTTGTATATAATTCGATTGTTGTAGAAACCACATCTTTACACTATTGCCAAGGTCAAAAGTTAAAAAAAAGTAATAGGAGCCCAGGAGAGTTAAGGTTTAATTAATAAAACGTAAAGTAGTATAACATCTTATACTGCAATAAAGAATAGTTTTCTCTTAACGAAAAATAGAAGTTTTAGATTTTATTGAAACTTTGAATAGATTCTTCCTTTTATTGAGATATATCTAAAGATATCAAATTGGAAATGGTGTCAAGTTCGCGTATTAACTTGTTTTATTATTATTATTATTATTTTTTTTTTTTTTTGATTACATTTTTATTTTCACAGCACAATATTCCACACTTTATTATTAACATATAAGGAGGGAATAAAATAAACTTAAATAAAATGCCTAGAGTAGAGACTTCAGTAGAAGTACATTATTAATATTGTGGTACTTTTTCGAGTAAATACCTACCATGTTTTGCATGACGCAAATACGAAGGTCGTTTACTAATTTTATAGTCTTACTACATTAAATATTTACAGAGAAATTAATTTATATCGGTGTGTACTGGCAATTATTAAACAGGTGCTTCCCAGCAAACATGGGGGTTTGAAAATTATTTCAAAAATATAGAAATGGAAACAATACACCCTTATTGGCAATAAGATGTGAAATTTAGTCTAGACTAGTCTATAGTCTAGTCTAGTCAGTCTATAGACTATAGTCTAAAATAAAATAAAATAAAATAAACTTAAATAAAATGCCTAGAGTAGAGACTTCAGTAGAAGTACATTATTAATATTGTGGTACTTTTTCGAGTAAATACCTACCATGTTTTGCATGACGCAAATACGAAGGTCGTTTACTAATTTTATAGTCTTACTACATTAAATATTTACAGAGAAATTAATTTATATCGGTGTGTACTGGCAATTATTAAACAGGTGCTTCCCAGCAAACATGGGGGTTTGAAAATTATTTCAAAAATATAGAAATGGAAACAATACACCCTTATTGGCAATAAGATGTGAAATTTAGTCTAGACTAGTCTATAGTCTAGTCTAGTCAGTCTATAGACTATAGTCTATAGTTTCTAGTCTCTAGTCTAGTCTATAGTTTAGTCTATAGTCTAGTATATAGTCTATAGTTTATAGTCTAGTCTCGTCTATATTCGAGTCTAGTCTATAGTCTAGTCTATAGTCTAGTCTATAGTCTAGTCTATAGTCTAGTCTATAGTCTAGGCTATAGTCTAGTCTATAGTCTAGTCTATCGTCTAGTCTATAGTCTAGTCTAGTCTATAGTCTAGTCTAGTCTATAGTCTAGTATAGTCTATAGTCTAGTCTATAGTCTAGTCTATAGTCTAGTTTATAATCTAGTCTATAGTCTAGTCTATAGTCTAGTCTATAGTCTAGTCTATAGTCTAATCTATAGTCTAGTCTATAGTCTAGTCTATGGTCTAGTCTATAGTCTAGTCTATAGTCTAGTCTATAGTCTAGTCTATAGTCTAGTCTATAGTCTAGTCTATAGTCTAGTCTATAGTCTAGTCTATAGTCTAGTCTATAGTCTAGTCTATAGTCTAGTCTATAGTCTAGTCTATAGTCTAGTCTATAGTCTAGTCTATAGTCTAGTCTATAGTCTAGTCTATAGTCTAGTCTATAGTCTAGTCTATAGTCTAGTCTATAGTCTAGTCTATAGTCTAGTCTATAGTCTAGTCTATAGTCTAGTCTATAGTCTAGTCTATAGTCTAGTCTATAGTCTAGTCTATAGTCTAGTCTATAGTCTAGTCTATATTCTAGTCTATATTCTAGTCTATAGTCTAGTCTATAGTCTAGTCTATAGTCTAGTCTATAGTCTAGTCTATATTCTAGTCTATAGTCTAGTCTATAGTCTAGTCTATAGTCTAGTCTATAGTCTAGTCTATAGTCTAGTCTATAGTCTAGTCTATAGTCTTGTTTATAGTCTAGTCTATAGTCTAGTCTATAGTCTAGTCTATAGTCTAGTCTATAGTCTAGTCTATAGTCTAGTCTATAGTCTAGTCTATAGTCTAGTCTATAGTCTAGTCTATAGTCTAGTCTATAGTCTAGTCTATAGTCTAGTCTATAGTCTAGTCTATAGTCTAGTCTATAGTCTAGTCTATAGTCTAGTCTATAGTCTAGTCTATAGTCTAGTCTATAGTCTAGTCTATAGTCTAGTCTATAGTCTAGTCTATAGTCTAGTCTATAGTCTAGTCTATAGTCTAGTCTATAGTCTAGTCTATAGTCTAGTCTATAGTCTAGTCTATAGTCTAGTCTATAGTCTAGTCTATAGTCTAGTCTATAGTCTAGTCTATAGTCTAGTCTATAGTCTAGTCTATAGTCTAGTCTATAGTAGTCTATAGTCTAGTCTATAGTCTAGTCTATAGTCTAGTCTATAGTCTAGTCTATAGTCTAGTCTATAGTCTAGTCTATAGTCTAGTCTATAGTCTAGTCTATAGTCTAGTCTATAGTCTAGTCTATAGTCTAGTCTATAGTCTAGTCTATAGTCTAGTCTATAGTCTAGTCTATATTCTAGTCTATAGTCTAGTCTATAGTCTAGTCTATAGTCTAGTCTATAGTCTAGTCTATAGTCTAGTCTATAGTCTAGTCTATTGTCTAGTCTATAGTCTAGTCTATAGTCTAGTCTATAGTCTAGTCTATAGTCTAGTCTATAGTCTAGTCTATAGTCTAGTCTATAGTCTTGTTTATAGTCTAGTCTGTAATCTAGTCTATAGTTTAGTCTAGTCTATAGCCTTGTTTATAGTCTAGTCTGTAATCTAGTCTATAGTCTAGTCTATAGTTTAGTCTATAGTACAGTCTGTAGTCTAGTCTGTAGCCTAGTCTGTAGTCTAGTCTGTAGTCTAGTCTGTAGCCTAGTCTGTAGTCTAGACTGTAGTCTAGTCTGTAGTCTAGTCTGTAGTCTAGTCTGTAGTCTAGTCTGTAGTCTAGTCTATAGTATAGTCTATACTCTAGTCAATAGTCTAGACTATATAGACTAAACTATAGACTAAATGAAATTTAAATAAATTTTTGGTTAGAAAATATAATTTTCCTTTTAGTAACTATTAAAATTTCTTATGTATGTATGTATATAAAAATGTGGCTAGACTTGTTTATTAAATTCTAATAAACCATTTACTATTGCATTCAAATACCCACGTGAACATTGTTCTATTCTTCTAAAATCCATAGAATTTTAACAATCAATTTTGCCATAAAAACAATTTGTATTTTTCAATATAAACAATAAAGTATACAAAACGTAAGACTTCATTAATTAAGTTCATTGAACTGATTAAGTAAGTTGTAATGTTTATTATTTTATTTTATTTTATTTTGTGGCACGTATGTTAGTTGAAATTAAAACTTTATTATTTTACACGTATCGTATATCAATTTTTTGTGTGTTGTTATTAAGTGGTTGTTGTATTTGTTTTTTTTTAATTCAAATTCTAGTTAATGAAAAACAATATTGAAAACTAGGTCAGTTGTGCTTATAATTCTTTCATTCATTCATTTAGACACTTCTGTCGAAGGTCATTTTGTTGAATTTTTTATTTTGTCATCGCAAATTTATATATTTTTTGTTTGTTCGTGTTGTATAGTGTAAGAAAGTAGCACCAATTACAATTTGCATTAATTTAATTTTAACATACAAATTCACTTGTTTGTTTTACCTGCCCTCTCCACTACCACCCCCAACCACTTGAAACCCCTGCTCGATTCAGCGTCATCGTCATTCTCATAATCATCAACATCTGAGTGTGAAAAACAAATTTCATTTCTAACGTCTCACTCACGTCTCTTGTATTCCAAAAGTTTAATGAATAGGATTTTAGGATTGTGTTGGTGGGTTTGCTTTTAATATTTAGTTTTTTTTAGTATATAGTTTTAAAATTATTTTTTTATACAATTTTCTAATTGAATAAAAAATTATGTTGATGATGGCGAAACACAGAGTCAAGCAGATGAGTACAGTAAAAAATGGAACATAAAGTCCAAATGTTTATTTGAACAGGGTATTGCAAAAGGAAGAGATATTTTAAAAACAAAACAATTTTGACAACATTTTCTATAAAAAGATAGACGGTAGACTATCTGGGAACCTTCGCGCCTGGGTTTTTGGAAGCAGTATGTACGATGTATGCTTTCATACATCTGCATAACATTATGGATCGCAGGTCGTTACACCCGTTATCCTCTCTAGTCTATAGTCTAGTCTAAAGTCTAGTCTAAAGTCTAGTCTAAAGTCTAGTCTATAGTCTAGTCTATAGTCTAGTCTATAGTCTAGTCTATAGTCTAGTCTATAGTCTAGTCTATAGTCTAGTCTATAGTCCAGTCTATAATCTAGTCTATAGTCTAGTCTATAGTCTAGTCTATAGTGTAGTCTATAATCTAGTCTATAGTCTAGTCTATAGTCTAGTCTATAGTGTAGTCTATAGTGTAGTCTATAGTGTAGTCTATAGTCTAGTCTATAGTCTATAGTCTAGTCTATAGTCTAGTCTATAGTCTAGTCTAGTCTATAGTCTAGTCTAGTCTAGTCTACAGTGTAGTCTATAGTGTAGTCTATAGTCTAGTCTATAGTCTAGTCTATAGTCTAGTCTATAGTCTAGTCTAGTCTATAGTCTAGTCTAGTCTAGTCTAGTCTAGTCTAGTCTAGTCTATAGTCCTAGTCTATAGTCTACTCTAGTCTATAGTCTAGTCTATAGTCTAGTCTATAGTCTAGTCTATAGTCTAGTCTATAGTCTAGTCTATAGTCTAGTCTATAGTCTAGTCTATAGTCTAGTCTATAGTCTAGTCTATAGTCTAGTCTATAGTCTAGTCTATAGTCTAGTCTATAGTCTAGTCTATAGTCTAGTCTATAGTCTAGTCTATAGTCTAGTCTATAGTCTAGTCTATAGTCTAGTCTATAGTCTAGTCTATAGTCTAGTCTATAGTCTAGTCTATAGTCTAGTCTATAGTCTAGTCTATAGTCTAGTCTATAGTCTAGTCTATAGTCTAGTCTATAGTCTAGTCTATAGTCTAGTCTATAGTCTAGTCTATAGTCTAGTCTATAGTCTAGTCTATAGTCTAGTCTATAGTCTAGTCTATAGTCTAGTCTATAGTCTAGTCTATAGTCTAGTCTATAGTCTAGTCTATAGTCTAGTCTATAGTCTAGTCTATAGTCTAGTATATAGTCTAGTCTATAGTCTAGTCTATAGTCTAGTCTATAGTCTAGTCTATAGTCTAGTCTATAGTCTAGTCTATAGTCTAGTCTATAGTCTAGTCTATAGTCTAGTCTATAGTCTAGTCTATAGTCTAGTCTATAGTCTAGTCTATAGTCTAGTCTATAGTCTAGTCTATAGTCTAGTCTATAGTCTAGTCTATAGTCTAGTCTATAGTCTAGTCTATAGTCTAGTCTATAGTCTAGTCTTTAGTCTAGTCTATAGTCTAGTCTATAGTCTAGTCTATAGTCTAGTCTATATAGTATAGTATATAGTCTAGTCTATAGTCTACTTTATAATATATTGTTCAGTCAATAGTCTAGAGTATTCTAGTATGTTCTAGTCTTTAGTCTAGCCTATAGTTCTTTAGATTGCTCCAAAGTTTTATAAATATGTGAGATAACTGGCATTGTGAAATTTTCGGCCTTAAACCTAGTGATTTAAGATCTAGTTCAAAATTTTGGTTTAAAAATTACTTCAAATCATTAAGACAAATAACACCTCTCTAAACGTCTTAAAATTTTATGCTATTATTATGCTTAGAATATTTTCTAAACAAAAATTAATAAAATATTCATTTATTCAGTATACATTTTTTGTTGTTGTCCATACAGTGTCATTTAATTTTATTAAAGAAAACTTTGTTCATAAGGTTCAAACTATTTGACCATATTGTTAAATATAAATAGACCAAGAAAACTTGTACAAAAATGTTTTCTTTCTCTATTAGGCTAATTTTTAACATAACACCAACCCCCCCCAAATTGAATGACTCTCTTTTTATGACATTTTCCTAAAAAATTAGAAAAACTAAGAAGTTTTTGAAAATATTTCCATTCAAATGTCTTTTAAAAGGGGCTAGTATGTTTTGTTATGTTGTTTTTATTATTTGTTTTTTATTTCTTGATGTTTTTCGTGGACATTTTTTTTTTGTGCACATATTTGTAACATTTTATTCGTTTTATAACATCTACGCATTTATGGATTTATTAAGGGCAAAGCGTGTTTTATTTCCATTAAATATTGTAATTTTCATGTCCTACTGTTTCTTTTGATATTATTAATTATTGGGTGAGTGCAAAAATGTTTGTTTAGGTTTGAAAATAATTTGATATTTTAATTTCAGATTTCAAACCATTTGCAAAAATTTTATAAATAACTTTGTTTACATTCACTATATGCCGAAAATTTATATTTAAATTAATTTTTCCAAATCTTCGGAAACTACATTCACCTCTAACCAATACGTATCGCTTGAATAGTATGCGGCATAATAGAGGAAAGTATCAACATTAAACAACAACGAAAAAAAAAAGAAAATCGATTTTCTATTAATGTTATGTTAATAGGTTTGAGTAAAGTTTTCAACTTCCTATTTGTAATTATAGCAAAAAAATAGTAATAAAAAAAACTGAAACGCAATACTTACAAGCTCCATATTGTTAAAGTACGTATTCCATAATGTGCACCCCACTATGATGGCAAATAAATTTACTTTTTCTGTTTTACTTTTTTATTTATTATTCATAATGTTTTCTCTTTTAATAATAATAGAATATTGATAATGAGATTATGGTCTATTTTGCACACATTGAAAATGCGTAATATTATTTGCATAAATAGGTGTTTTTAAGTGACCATAAAAATAATCGCTCTAAATGTCAAAGGTGTAATTATAATAACAAGTTTAATGCAACATTAATTGGTTGGTGAAAATAGTATAACATTTAATTATAATAGTTGTTATGAATTGTGTTGAAATTAATCAAAAACTTAATACAGATTTATTGTTTTCTAGTGATTTTCAGAGAGATTTGTGCGAAAACTTATTTCCTACAAATGTAAATTTGTTTGCTGTAAAATAAGCGACTGTCCAGTCCTATAGACTAAATATTACACTATTATATAACCACACTATAGACTAGAATATAGTCGAGACTATAGACTAGACTATAGACTAGACTATAGACTAGACTATAAACTAGACTATAGACTAGACTATAGACTAGACATAGACTAGACTATAGACTAGACTATAGACTAGACTATAGACTAGACTATAGACTAGACTATAGACTAGACTATAGAACTAGACTAATAGACTAGACTATAGACTAGACTATAGACTAGACTATAGACTAGACTATAGACTAGACTATAGACTAGACTATAGACTAGACTATAGACTAGACTAGACTATAGACTAGACTATAGACTAGACTATAGACTAGACTATAGACTAGACTATAGACTAGACTATAGACTAGACTATAGACTAGACTATAGACTAGACTATAGACTAGACTATAGACTAGACTATAGACTAGACTATAGACTAGACTATAGACTAGACTATAGACTAGACTATAGACTAGACTATAGACTAGACTATAGACTAGACTATAGACTAGACTATAGACTAGACTATAGACTAGACTATAGACTAGACTATAGACTAGACTATAGACTAGACTATAGACTAGACTATAGACTAGACTATAGACTAGACTATAGACTAGACTATAGACTAGACTATAGACTAGACTATAGACTAGACTATAGACTAGACTATAGACTAGACTATACACTAGACTATAGACTAGACTATAGACTAGACTATAGACTAGACTATAGACTAGACTACTATAGACTAGACTATAGACTAGACTATAGACTAGACTATAGACTAGACTATAGACTAGACTATAGACTAGACTATACACTAGACTATAACTAGACTATAGACTAGACTATAGGACTAGACTATAGACTAGACTATACACTAGACTATACACTAGACTATAGACTAGACTATAGACTAGACTATAGACTAGACTATAGACTAGACTATAGACTAGACTAGAACTAGACTAGACTATAGACGACTATAGGACTAGACTAGACTATAGACTAGACTATAGACTAGACTATAGACTAGACTAGACTAGACTAGACTATAGACTAGACTATAGACTAGACTATAGACTAGACTATTAGACTAGACTATAGACTAGACTATAGACTAGACTATAGACTAGACTATAGACTAGACTATAGACTAGACTATAGACTAGACTATAGACTAGACTATAGACTAGACTATAGACTAGACTAGACTAGGACTAGACTAGACTAGACTAGACTAGACTAGACTAGACTATAGACTAGACTACTAGACTAGACTATAGACTAGACTAGACTAGACTAGACTAGACTAGACTATAGACTACTAGACTAGACTAGACTAGACTATACTATAGACTAGACTATAGACTAGACTATAGACTAGACTAGACTAGACTATAGACTAGACTATAGACTAGACTATAGACTAGACTATAGACTAGACTATGACTAGACTATAGACTAGACTATAGACTAGACTATAGACTAGACTATAGACTAGACTATAGACTAGACTATAGACTAGACTATAGACTAGACTATAGACTAGACTATAGACTAGACTATAGACTAGACTATAGACTAGACTATAGACTAGACTATAGACTAGACTATAGACTAGACCTATAGACTAGACTATAGACTAGACTATAGACTAGACTATAGACTAGACTATAGACTAGACTATAGACTAGACTATAGACTAGACTATAGACTAGACTATAGACTAGACTATAGACTAGACTATAGACTAGACTATAGACTAGACTATAGACTAGACTATAGACTAGACTATAGACTAGACTATAGACTAGACTATAGACTAGACATAGACTAGACTATAGACTAGACTATAGACTAGACTATAGACTAGACTATAGACTAGACTATAGACTAGACTATAGACTAGACTATAGACTAGACTATAGACTAGACTATAGACTAGACTATAGACTAGACTATAGACTAGACTATAGACTAGACTATAGACTAGACTATAGACTAGGACTATAGACTAGACTATAGACTAGACTATAGACTAGACTATAGACTAGACTATAGACTAGACTATAGACTAGACTATAGACTAGGACCTATTAGACTAGACTATAGACTAGACTATAGACTAGACTATAGACTAGACTATAGACTAGACTATAGACTAGACTATAGACTAGACTATAGACTAGACTATAGACTAGACTATAGACTAGACTATAGACTAGACTAGACTACTAGACTAGACTATAGACTAGACTATAGACTAGACTATAGACTAGACTATAGACTAGACTATAGACTAGACTATAGACTAGACTATAGACTAGACTATAGACTAGACTATAGACTAGACTATAGACTAGACTATGACTAGACTATAGACTAGACTATAGACTAGACTATAGACTAGACTATAGACTAGACTATAGACTAGACTATAGACTAGACTATAGACTAGACTATAGACTAGACTATAGACTAGACTATAGACTAGACTATAGACTAGACTATAGACTAGACTATAGACTAGACTATAGACTAGACTATAGACTAGACTATAGACTAGACTATAGACTAGACTATAGACTAGACTATAGACTAGACTATAGACTAGACTATAGACTAGACTATAGACTAGACTATAGACTAGACTATAGACTAGACTATAGACTAGACTATAGACTAGACTATAGACTAGACTATAGACTAGACTATAGACTAGACTATAGACTAGACTATAGACTAGACTATAGACTAGACTATAGACTAGACTATAGACTAGACCATAGACTAGACTATAGACTAGACTATAGACTAGACTATAGACTAGACCATAGACTAGACTATAGACTAGACTATAGACTAGACTATAGACTAGACTATAGACTAGACTATAGACTAGACTATAACTAGACTATAGACTAGACTATAGACTAGACTATAGACTAGACTACAGACCTAGACTATAGACTAGACTATAGACTAGAATATAGACTAGACTATAGACTAGACTACGACTAGACTACAGACTAGACTATAGACTAGACTATAGACTAGACTATAGACTAGACTATAGACTAGACTATAGACTAGACTATAGACTAGACTATAGACTAGACTATAGACTAGACTATAGACTAGACCATAGACTAGACTATAGACTAGACTATAGACTAGACTATAGACTAGACTATAGACTAGACCAGATTATAGACTAGAATACAGACTATATACTAGACCGCATATAGAAATAATAGCCTAAACTGTAGACTAGACTAGCCTACTATAGTCCAGACTATAGGCTAAACTATAGACTAGACTTAAGTCAAGACTATTGACTAGACTATTGGCCAGACTATAGTCTAGACTACTCTATAGTTAAGACTATAAACTAGACTACAGTTTTTTATTTTCTTTAATGATTTTCCCCTTTTCCAGACGACAAAAAGACTCAATATGAAAGTGTTCAAAACACACCAAGTCCAACCATAGCAACAGCCTCAGCACAACTCAATGCCACTGCATCTGGTTCAGCGGCCACACCCGTTGTTGTGCCCTACAGTAATCGACCCCTTTTGGGTGTCAATGGTACGGGACAACGTAAAGATATGACCGATAAAGCCACAAAAGTCGCAAGTACTACCGTACAACCAGAAACGATAAAAGCCAATAATGATGACGGTAGCAGTAGTAGTGATGCAAAGAAAAATCTTAATCAATATCCTAAAAAAGCTTTAGGTTCAACGTTGGGAGCTTCGGCAACATTAACAAAAACAGGAGCAACAGTTGCAGCTGGAGCTGCAGTAGGTGGTGGTACAGTTGCGGCAACAGTGGCAGCTGGTGTACAGAAAGAGGAGGAAACTGAGGAAGAGAAAATTATCGATACCATAGATGTGCCCGAGAATGAGACATTAGATGCTTTGAAACATAATAATTTAACGGTGAATCAAACTGAGGTGGGTTGTGAGAAAGGTAGTATTTTGTTGTTTCTAATTGACATTTAATTTTGTTTATTATAGGATCATCATCATTACTATAATAGTACAATTGTTGTGGACAAAGAAAAAGCTGATACATACTGGAATGAAATTAAAAATATGTCCCCTAACTGGATGTTATCACAATCACATCGTAGAGCTATGGTAAGTGGAATTTTTAGATTTTGAATGCTGTAATAATTTTTATCTAATGTTGACATAAAATAGATGAGTCAATTTATTTTTAACTTAATTTACAAGACAGTCACGTTGCTAATTTACACTTAATTGCTATTTTTGCATGTCAGTTAAAACAAATCAACTGTCACTTAAATGGGAAAGCTATATAGAAGGTTTAAAGTGAAACATTTTAAACTAACTGTATAGGTTCAGATGATACATTAGTTTTTGTCTTCTGTTAATCAAGAGAAAATAAATAACACGAATTTACCTTCAATTATACTTACAATTATGTTCATTTTGTTTCTTCTAATCTTCTAGACTGTTGTTTTGAGTTTCGATTTTCCCTTCTATGGTCATCCTGTAAGAAATGTTACCGTGGCCACTGGTGGCTTTATTTACACTGGCGATTATGTACACTCTTGGTTAGCGGCAACACAATATATAGCTCCACTTATGGCCAATTTCGATACCAGTCTATCAAATGATTCATATGTGCGTCTAAATGATACCGGTAAGTTAATTATTTTCTTTAAAGATAAGTTAATATTTATGAATATTAATTTCAATTTTGATTTTTAGGTTCCAGTTTTACAGTCATTTGGGAAAATGTTAATCTACAAGATAAACCAGAAGTGGGCAAATTCACTTTTAGTGCCACATTGCATAAAAATGGTGATATTGTTTTTACTTATTTCTCAGTGCCGATTTTTGTTAATGCCATACAAGATGACAAACATCCTGTCAAGGTTGGTCTCTCCGATGCCTATATTATTGACAAAGTTGTCTACTGTAAGTATTTTTTCATTTTGTTAATTTAAATGATGAGGTTTTCTTAATATATTTGTTTGTGTTTTTTTTTTGTTTTCTTACTAATTTATAGTCGCTCGTAGAAAAACAATTTATGAATATCATAGAGTTAATTTTGCCAATGCCGAGATTACAAATTCCACAATCATCACTTTGAAAGCTTTACCCACTTGTCTTGAATATACCGATTGTGCCTCATGTGTAAATCATGTCACTGCATTTAATGTAAGTATTCTGGTTTTTTTTTCTTCTTTTCTTTTCTATATAGATTTTATACATTGAAATATATTCTTAGTTTTGATTGTTTTATCTTCTATTGTCTTGCGTTCTTTGTTGTTGTTTTGTTTTTATATAAAATCTAGTCAAAGATTTATAAATTCGTAGAATAAATTATAATAAATTGAGGGATTTTTCTTGGTATTTGAACATAAATTTTATGCAAAGGGAGCAAAAGTTAAATTCCCGTATTTATTTTTTAGAAAAGTCTAGTTGCTAAGGAGATTGCAAATTACTCATTTCTTGTCGTTTACTCTTAAATAAGCGAAACATTTGCTATTCGAACTTATGTTCGAACAAATTTGAAATTGTTATAATAATAAAGTTTTATTTGAGTCCAAGCTTTTACATATTACAATTAAATTGTACGTTTTTTTTTATTATTTTCAGTGTACATGGTGTCCAAACTTAAACAGATGTTCCACCGGTACAGATCGCAAAAAACAAGATTGGCTAGCCCGTGGTAAATATCTTACATAAATAACATACACAGTTTTCTACTTCGCTTTCTTTTCTCTCTTATTACTTTACACAATAACATTCAAATCACTTTCATATTCATTTCCTGTTTTCTTTAGGCTGTGATCGCAACTTTGTAACCGAAGAAACCTTCTGTCCTGCCATCGGTCAAAAGGGTAATAATGCCAATCAAAATGATAATACAACATCTACAACAGTTGTAGATGGTAACACCACTAACAATAGTAATCACAAAGATGATTCATTACATCCCTTTAAACCCTATAATCCTACAGGTTTAGAAACATCCTCAACCTCAACGGAGACACCATTGGAGAAATCCAATACAGATTTTCATACTGGTACACAAATGAAATCAATGGTTGATGAATCGGCCGAACGTAAAAGTATGGGCGTAACATTGGGTGTATTCGTGCCCATATGTTTGTTGTCGTGTGCCTTGCTATGGATACTTTATGCCTATAGAAATCCTCATACAAGAAGTGGTCAACTTCTTATACAGGTAAGTTATCGTAATAATGTTATGCAACAAATTGATCGGTTCAAACTAATACTAAAAATACATTGTATATGTACATTAATATATTAATCTATATGTATTACTATTTATTGTTACATGCAGTCCAAATACCGTCAGGTTTGTAATCGCGGTTAATTTCCACCTTAACTAACCGAATTCTAATGTAAAATGTATCTCAAAGAGACATATCTACCAATTTATTCATGACAAAATTTACTCTATAGAAACTAATGTTTTTATTTTGGTTTATATTTAAATTTTGTAAAATTTATTACAAAAATTGTTTTATTGTCATCTACTTCTTTTAGTTACTGCGTATTAACGTAGTTTTTTAGTTGTCACTTCATCTTCATATTAGCACTAACTTTATATTTAAGTTTTAGTTTTCAAAACTATTTAATTTTCTCTACTGCATGATTTTACCTTTTTCTGAAATTTTAACTGCAATTCGTAACTTAGTAGTTATTGTAAATATGAAATTTTAACATTTTAATAGGAAAGTTGACGTTTATATTTGTTTTCATATTTACCACGTAATAAATATTTGTTTTGAATTTAATTAAGGCAAAAAAGTATTTAGCCAAGTTAGGTTGTGCGATAGCTTTTTAATGAAACTTAAATTTATTAATTTATTAACGATCAGAGAAATCAGAAAAATTAGAAATTCTCTGATGAGAATCGATTCCTAGCTACTTTACTTACTTCTTACTTACTTACTTACTTACTTACTTACTTACTTACTTACTTACTTACTTACTTACTTACTTACTTACTTACTTACTTACTTACTTACTTACTTACTTACTTACTTACTTACTTACTTACTTACTTACTTACTTACTACTTACTTACTTACTTACTTACTTACTTACTTACTTACTTACTTACTTACTTACTTACTTACTTACTTACTTACTTACTTACTTACTTACTTACTTACTTACTTACTTACTTACTTACTTACTTACTTACTTACTTACTTACTTACTTACTTACTTACTTACTTACTTACTTACTTACTTACTTACTTACTTACTTACTTACTTACTTACTTACTTACTTACTTACTTACTTACTTACTTACTTACTTACTTACTTACTTACTTACTTACTTACTTACTTACTTACTTACTTACTTACTTACTTACTTACTTACTTACTTACTTACTTACTTACTTACTTACTTACTTACTTACTTACTTACTTACTTACTTACTTACTACTTACTACTTACTTACTTACTTACTTACTTACTTACTTACTTACTTACTTACTTACTTACTTACTTACTTACTTACTTACTTACTTACTTACTTACTTACTTACTTACTTACTTACTTACTTACTTACTACTTACTTACTTACTTACTTACTTACTTACTTACTTACTTACTTACTTACTTACTTACTTACTTACTTACTTACTTACTTA